>NC_042999.1:81411246-81423746 GCF_006345805.1 Octopus sinensis
GACCTTTTCTGGTGTGTGCCTATAACATCTTTTTTCTGTTGTTATTCCATAATGTTGGCATAGCTTCCAATGTATGTAGGTTCCAACTCTGTCATGTCTGTGAATATATTCCTTCTTAGCCAGGACTGGGCAGCTAGAGATAATATGATTTATTGTTTCTTGTCCATCTCCACATATACTGCAGTTACTTGTAATATTTCTTTTCATAACATGTTTTTGGTAATTTCTGGTGGGGAGGCTTTGGACTTGTGCTGCAATTAAAAATCCCTCTGTTTCTGCTTTGAGTCCTGAGCTTCTCAGCCATTGCTGGGATTTTTCTTTGTCTATTTCTTTTGCGTTTAGTTTAGTGCAGTATTTACCATGAAGGGGCTTTTCTTGCCATCGTTTTATCATGGCTCGTTGCTGTTCTATTTTTATTTTGGATTTCATTTGTTTTATAGCTTTTGTTGTTTCTTCATCATCTTCTTCTTTGTTTTTATTAGGTGGTATGATTTCTTGTTTGTATTTGTCAGCTTCCTTAAATACTGAGCACAGTTTTTTGTTTTGCTCGTGTTTTGCTGCTATCTGGATCAGTTTTCCTTCCTTCTGAAGTAAGTATTTTTGCAGTCCTATGGTGGTTATTTTATAGTAGTTTTCCAGCTGTATAAGGCCTCTACCACCTTCTATACGTTGTATATATAGTCTTTCTATGTCAGATTTTGGGTGATGCATCCTAGATCCTGTCAGTATTTTTCTTGTTTTCCTATCTATTTTGGACAGTTCATTTCGTGTCCAGTTAAGGATATTGTAGCTGTAACTTATAACTGGGACAGCTAAAGTGTTGATACCTATTATCTTGTTTTTAGCATTGAGCTCTGTTTTTAGTATTGATCTAACTCGTCTATAATATTCTTTTTTTATTTTCTCTTTCATTTGTGTGTGTTGTGTCTTATCTAGTTCATGGATTCCTAAGTATTTGTAAGTTTGGCTTTGGTCTAATTCTTTTATTTCATTGGTTTTATCTAGTGTGATGTTGTTACTCTTAACTAGTTTTCCTCTTTTCATGGTTACTTTGGCGCATTTTTCTAATCCAAATTTCATATCTATTTCTTTGGTAAATCCATGAACTGTCTTTAATAGTGTTTCCAGCTGTTTGTCATTTGCAGCGTATAGTTTTAGGTCATCCATATATAAAAGGTGGCTGATCGTTTTGCCGTAACATTTATATCCGCATCCAGTTCTATTTAGCATATCAGATAGAGGTGACAGTGCCAAGCAGAAAAGGAGTGGAGAGAGCGTGTCTCCCTGGAATATTCCTCTTCTAATGGGGATGTCTTTGGTTTTCATGAGTCCCTCTTTTGTTTGGAGGTGTAGGACTGTTTGCCATTTATTCATAGAGTGCTCTATGAATTTTATGATTCTTGGTGCTACTTTGTTAATGGCTAGTGTTTCGAGGATCCATGTGTGGGGGATGCTATCAAACGCCTTTTTGTAGTCAATTCAGGCCATACTGAGGCCTTTCTTCTTTCTGTGGCTGTCTTCAGTTACGGCTTTATTAATCATTAGTTGATCTTTACAGCCATATGAGCCCTTGCGGCATCCTTTCTGCTCTTCTGGGAACAGTTTGTTTTCGTCCAGGTGCTTGTTCAGCCTTTGCGATATCACTGCAGTAAATGCCTTGAACATAGTAGGGAGGCAGGTTATTGGTCTGTAGTTTTCTGGTTTTGTTGTTTCATTTGATTTGGGAATTAAGATGGTTTTCCCCTTCGTGAGCCATTCAGGCATTGTCTCTGGCTCTGCTAGTATGCTGTTAAAGTTTTCAGCCAGCTTTTTGTGCATTCCTGTTAGATATTTCAACCAGAAGTTGGGGATCTTGTCATGCCCAGGTGCCTTCCAGTTGCTTAGTTTTTGCAGTGCCTGGGTGACCTCTTCAGTTGTTATGGGGGTCCAAAGTTGTTCAGATGCCGAGTTTGTTATTTTGATACTCCTTTTTTTTGGCTGTTCGTTCGCCGACCATATTTCTTTCCAGAATTCTTCCAATTCTTCTGCCGTTGGTGCTGCAGTGACTTCTATTTTATTTTTGCCCAGTTCTTGGTAGAACTTTTTGGGGTCGGAGTTGAACTTTTTGTTCTGTTCAAAGAAGCGTTGGCGTTTCTCGTACCGGCGGATCCTTTGAGCTTTGGCAAGGATATCTTGCTTCAGCTTTTCTTTTATCTCCGGCAAATCTTTTTCTGTGATGTTATATTTGCGGAGCATTTTTGTTCTCTTTTTGTTGCTCAGTAGCGTTGCTTGTTTGCTGATTTCATTAAGAATCGACAGGTCTTTTCTAATTTTTTTTTTTTGTTTTGCATGTTATTTATCCACAGGGTTTGTTTGGGTGGTGGTACTCCTGTTTGGGCGGGTTTGGGTGAGTATCCAGCTTCTTTTGTGGCTGCAGTGGCTGCTGCGTATATCAAGTCATTTAGTTCAGTGATATCACTTTTTTTGTTTCAGTGGCTAGTTCAGTGACGGCTAGGTTTATGTTGTTTATAATTGGTGTTGTTATTGCGTTTATTTTGATTCTTGGGAGGTATGGTCGGTGGTCCATTTTGAGCTCTGTGGTTTTTAGTTCTTTGATTATTTTATTTTTTATATTATCATAATCATTAGGCTCCCCTTCGTTGTTTACATCGTGTTTGTTGGGAATGTTGCGTTTGTCTTCGTGTTTTACAGTTTCAGTGTTTACATTATTGGGCATTGTTGTGTGGCTTCTATCTACATTTTCCTGGTGTATTTTTTTCTTTTAAATGTTCTATTTCTATTTCTGATATTTTTTTGGCTTTGAGAATGTATCTTCGTACGTTAGCTAATTTATTAGGGTTCATTGCTGTATCCAAGTCTATATCTCTATTATTTTCCTTCCATATTTTATATGTATGTGTTGTTGTATTTTCATTTTGTGGGTAGAGCATTGCTGTGAAGTATGCGTGTAAGATAGAAATGTATTCCTCACGTGTCCATTTACGTCTTTTGGGTTTTAATTGCGGGACATGAGGTACAACGTCCGGCCCATTATTTTGACGGTTGTCATTTTCGTAGGGTACCGGTCCGTTTATTTCTGTTGTCACATTATTTCGCACGTGTAGTTTTTCGTACATTTTTTGTTGTAGGTTTAATGTACGTACCGCTCGATTGTTATTCTTGGGTTGAATAGTATCGGTGGCATTTAATTTCTTGTAGTTCCTTTGTACATGGTGTTTGAGGTCGGGGATGATCGTGTTGTTCCACGCATGTTTACATGTGTTGTGTTAGAGGTGGAGATAATATCGAGTCAAACTACATCATTTCGTTTCGAAAATAGTAATAACTTTCAATTCGTATTACTTACTCGGATATAGTCCAATTCTTTGTTTGTAAATCTTTGGCTCCATAGGGTGTCCTTGTTTTCCATGTTTGTGGATAGATTTCGGAGCTCTGTATTTTCCTTCTTACATCTTAAACGTCCCCGGTGTCTCTCCTTATTATTATTATTATTATTATTATTATTATTATTATTATTATTATTATTATTATTATTATTATTATTATTATTATTATTATTATTATTATTATTATTATTATTATTATTTATAGTAGACGTCCCACAGTATGCAATATCGTGAGGTTGTTACTTGAAGATATTGTGTTTACGAGGGTTTGTACTGTTTGTCAAGTCACAAAAAGGACCTCAGACAGACAGTACTTTAGGCAAAATGCGTGCAGTTACAGGTAATGTCGACGTTTGCAATATACCTAGATTGTAGTGTACTTTTAAAGTCTTCAGGTGTTTTTTTTTCAGATTGGATGCTATTGAACCCATTGCTCCGATGACAATAGGGATGACCTTTACGCTTGACTCTCGTAGTTGCCACATCTTAGCGATCTCAATTCTCAGGTCCCCATATCTATCAACCTTTCTTTCATGATGACATGTTGATATCATGGCACTGCCACGTCAATTACTAGGCACACTTGTTTGTCCCTCCCAAAGGCTACCATATCCGGTCTTCGGGGCTCTTATTATTAAAGCTGCGAGCTGGCAAAATTGTTAGCACGACGGGCAAAACGAGTAGAGATATTTCGTCCGTCCTTAACGTCTGAGACCAAATTCAATCGAGGTCGACTTTGTTTTTCATCCTTTCGGGGTCGATAAATTAAGTACTAGTAAAACACTGGGGTCGATGTATTCGACTAGTCCCCTGCCTGAAAATTTCAGGCATTATGTTTATAGTAGAAATTATGATTATTATTATTATTATTATTATTATTATTATTATTATTATTATTATTATTATTATTGTTGTTGTTGTTGTTGTTATTGTTATTGTTATTGTTATTATCATTATTATTGTTATTATTATTATTATTATTATTATTATTATTATTATTAGTAGTAGTAGTAGTAGTAGTAGTAGTAGTAGTAGTAGCAACAACAGCTACAATTATAGTAGCCGTAGTAGTAGTAGGAGCAACAGCAGCAATTTTAGTAGTAGTAAACACAAGTAGATTCTAAATACATCACTGCGTGGTATTTGCTCGTTTTCAAGTGCAGTGGATTTACTTTCATATGAATGCAATACTGAGAAGCAATAATAATAATAAGATGAAGACTTTTGATAAAAGCAGCTTATTGTAAAAATAGCGTGAGGGGTTGATTTTATTATAAGAAAGTAATTGTACGTATAACACGTATGATGTACGCCGCTGTAATAACATTGAACATGTTATTACCTATAATAATACTTGGAGTAAAAATATATACAAAGACATTCTTAAGCAATACTTACTATCAAGCAGAGAATTATAAGGCGGGGCAATATATTCTAAGGTATTACAGTTATGCACACGCATACAAATACATAGTTTAGTCTTATATATATATATATATATATATATATATATAATATATATATATATATATATTATATATATATATGTATATATATATATGCAATGTATATTTATATATATATATATATATATATATATGCAATGTATATATATATAATATATATATGCATACATATATATATTATATATAACACACATATATATATATATATATATATATATATATATATATATATATATACATACATTTTTGTATATCTTCATAGACACTTGTGCGTTCATGTTTGCACATGTACGTGATGGAATTATTGAATATGATATCTGCTTATTTATACTGTAAGTATACTTCATTTATAAACTTCTCAAATATGTGTAATAAAATATTTTCTTCCAAGTACAGTAACACTTAAAGGGATCAACATTGTATAATTTTATATCAAATTCTGTAAACATCCATCTGTTGTTCCTATTCTCTGTCGATCTCACTCAATCAGTTTCTCCTCTCTTAGTATACCAATTTGTGTGTGTGGATATATGTGTGTGGATATATGTGTGTGTGGATATATATGTGTGTGTGGATGAAGTGCTTCTTTCGTGTCTAAAACCGCAAGTATTACGTAAAATTTCCTTTAGAACTCTTGTGTAAACTGGCGTTGCAAATAGAATTGTTACTGGAACAATTATAACGAATCATTGAAAATGCTTTCAATAAATTTATATATATATATATATACATATATATATATATACATACGTATATACATACATACATACATACATACATACATACATACATACATACATACATACATACATATTACCGATGGAGGAACCGAATGCTGTGTCTTATTACGGCTGTCTGTCATTTGCAAAGCCTGGGTAGGCTGAATTCACACGATCTAACAGTTTCGATGCCTGTAAGAGTATGTTTATGGCCCGCCTGCTATATACACACGATTGCTTTTATGTACCACAAATTCATGTGGGAAGTTATATAATGGCAAATTACATAGTATTCACACACACACATATGAGACCAGTTGGTGCGTTGTGTTCGTGTTGTACGATCACTTTGACACCTGACCCCACATGCCACACAGTACACTTTTTCAGACAACGTCGATTTGATGGAGAGAATGAGCCAATGTGAGGCACGAGCATTTGATCAGTATAAGCAAATCATGTGTGTAGGTCGTTCGGCAAAAGCCGACCGCTCATATGCCGTCTTCGACGGGAAAGTCCATTGAGCTTAACCCTAGGCGCAGTAAGAGCCACTGAGGAGAATTAAGATGTTCTGCATCAAAATTCGAAATCGCAAGTGATGTTGCTATGCCTGCGAGAGTAGGGAGCTTTGTCTCCCTTGTCATCTTGTTAAAATAGTACTCTTGTGGCTAACGAGTCATTCTAGCAATGCCAGTACCACTTGTACCATCTGTCGCTTTAGTGACTCTCTCTCTCTCTCTCTCTCTCTCTATTTCTATATATATCCACAAACGCACACACACACATACACACACACACAAGGGGGTGTTTAAAATTTCTTGAGTGTGGATAAAAGAAAATACAGGGCGATCAATTATAATTTTATTCAACATATTTCCCCTCTTAGGTTCACACACTTATCTCCGCGTTTCTTTTTTTTTAAGCCCTGCAAAAGAACTCGGAAATTTGAACCTCCAGACAGATCTTTTGAGATACCTTTAAAACGAGGAACTTTTCACACATTCCATCGCGTGTATATACACACATATGTGTGTATATTCATACATACATACATACACACGCACACACACACATATATATATATATATTAATAGTAATGGTATGACAACAAAAGAACGAATGAGAGCTCGATATTATGTAAATAAAGGAATTTATTTGTAATAATATAGGTGACAATTTTTCGGTTGCTATAATAAGGCCCTGAGTTTCGGATGTCGGGGCGGAAAACTGCTTCGGCATCTTATCAGTTATTAGGACAATCAAAAATGATATGAAAAAGCCCGTTAACAAAGGGAAATTACTAGGTAGATGACCGTTATTAAGACAAACAAAAGAACTATTAGAATGTGAGCAGATATCTAATAGCGCTCTTGTTTGTCTTAATAAAGGTCATTTACATTGTAATTTCCCTTTGTTTAACAGACATTTTCATATCATCTTTTGATAGTCTTAAAAACTGAGGAGATGCCGGAGCAGATTACCCTCCCGACATCCGAAACTCGGAGATTTGTTTGGCAACCGAATAATTGTAACATATTATGTTACTATATATATATATATATATATATATATATATATATATATAATGATAAATATCAATGTGAGTTATATTACAGTAGCGGTAAAACAACGTGACGTATTTTTGCCATTTCAATATGGCTAACCCCTAAGGGTGGATGCTACTGTAGTTTTTAGCCCCAGGAGGACACACTCCTCCAGCTGGCCATAGACACACTTTCTGTGTCCTGTCAGTATTTGCAAGGGAAGTCATCCTTCCCGTCTTCAACTTATGATACACACGGACTCGAGTTTCGAGGTATTGACCTCTCGTCAGCGTGTGACAATCATAGTTGTCGCCGAGAATTAGATTTCCTTCACAAATACTTATACTTTTTCCAGCGTCCACTGTCGCTGATATTGAAAAAGTGAAATCAAACAATGATAAATATCAATGTGAGTTATATACAGTAGCGGTAACACAACGTGACGTATTTTTGCCATTTCAATATGGCTAACCCCTAAGGGTGGATGCTACTGTAGTTTTTAGCCCCAGGAGGACACACTCCTCCAGCTGGCCATAGACACACTTTTGAACAAATTAATTATATCTATGTTGTATAGAGGGCATTATTACACATAAATGCCTCACACTAAGAGGGACAAAGTCATTACTACCAAAATTACACTAATCATACCTAAATGTGAAATCACGGTGATACAGAACTAAATTCATTTTTTAAATGTCTTGCTTTGAAGAGCTGCATTTAGGTATGATTAGTGTAATTTTGGTAGTAATGACTTTGTCCCTCTTAGTGTGAGGCATTTATGTGTAATAATGCCCTCTATACAACATAGATATAATTAATTTGTTCAAAAGAAAAAAAAAATATTTTCGAATTCTTTTCTTTTATGAGGTTTTCACGCTAACTACCTGATAATTTCTTGTTAAGATTCCTTATTAAGAAGTTATCCTTAATTGTTAAATATATTATATATATATATATATATATATATATTATATTATATATATATATAATATATATAATATATATATATATATATATATATATACATATATATATATATATATATATATATACATATATATATATATATATACATATATATATATATATACATATATATATATATAATATATATATATATTATATATATATATATATAGTGTTACTCATATCCACCACCACTTAATTGGTACCTGTGATATGCTTGTACGATAGGTTTGGTATCCTATCTCGTTCCACTCCCTCCAATAGAGGGAATGCAACTCTTAGCATCTTAGCTATGTGAATTCTATAGCTCCCACGATTTTTCAGTTTCTTTTGTTGTTTCAATCAACCTGAATCCAAATAATTCCTTCAACGCAGATACACATTCCCCCATTTCTTCATTCCCATGCTGTTGCTGCTCATTTGATTTATGCTATAATTTATCTCTTTTATTCTATGAAATCGTTTTGTGTTGTAGACATCCGTTAGTTTTTAAAGAAATATTCTCGGTTTTCATTCTAACGGATTCTACATAATTTAAGGAGAATATCTTTTCATGATCTCTTTTGATTAGATTGCTTTGATGCATTATATATCTCTATGATTCTTTTCTCTTTTTCTTGTTGTGTAGATTTCTTGTACGTCCTATCGTTCTAGTACGATCTCCTCCTATCTTTTTCGAAATTTTATATTTCTCTACCCATTTTCCTTTTTAACAAGAGTTGTTACTGAATATACCATTTTGTTTAACCTACATATATTAAGGTTCTAGTTCGTTTCAACCTGTGTCTAACGTTGTGTTGATGTAGTAGCTATTTGTGATATTTTACCCTTGACAGATAACTTCCTTGGGCCAGAAGATATGAATTACTTTTAATTCAGTAGTTACTTCTACCATTAGTTTATGAGGATCATGGTTTCTCTTTCATGATTTTAGTTCGTATACGAGGGGGTACCACAATGTTTCTTACTTAAAGGGTATCGTGAAAGGCCTGTTCGGAGCCCCAACCTTCTGATCTTTTTACCCAGCTTAGAAAAACTGAATGACCGCTGCAATAAGTGTGTGAATCCGAGAAGGGAATATACTGAATAAAATCATAATTATGTGATCCTCCAGCATCTTCTTTTACCCAAAGCCAGCAACTTTTCAGTAACCCCTCTACAATATATTATTTTATTTATGGTGGTTAGAAGTTTGGCTCCTTCTTCCCCTATGCAATACACCGAGTTCACTGTTTTTAGCAGTCTTAAAATAACTAGAAGAGAACGAAACGACGGCTAGTCGTACTGGAATATTCCGCTGGATATTTGACTGAAAATAGTACCTATAATAGCCATTATTAACTATATAAGACATTACAAAGTTTCGTAATTTTTGTTTTAATGAAGTTTAATATGTTGTGAAGGACTGATGTAATTCGAGAATTTTGATCAGCTAACATTTAAGACAACTCAAATGCCCTAATGTTGTTAAGTTATAAGAAGTTCTCTTTCTTCTGACTCGTGCATAGCTATCATATTAGCAAGTAGACGGTGAATTGTCCCGTAGAATTCATTCGGATTATATCGCTTATATTAGTAGACGTTCACCTCTACTACTGTGTAAAATATTGCAGACTAGTTAATAATTTCACGGTATACAAATGAAAGTACAATTATTAGATTATCTGGCATTGATTCTTGTGCTTAGTTTTTGTTCTACGAGAAGGAAACATCTAACCATTAACTATGCATCGCTTAGAATACGGTTCAGAAATTTGTCCGGTATTGCAGTATGTTGAATGAAAACCGCCCAAATATTGATTGTGGTAATGCTTTGAGGAAATTTATGAAAATATCTGTTGTTATGCATTCAAGATATAAAGAAGGGAATTTCTAAAGTTAGAATAAAATATCCAGGGTATATCTACAAAAATATCCAACAAATATATATAGGGAAGCAAATACAATTATTTATCTATAAAAATGGCTAATACACTTTCTTCATTAACTTGTAAGATATTTGTAAAATGATTGACGTAAGAAAAGGGGATGGGGGAAGGGTGTTGAGGTGAGAGTAGGGGGAAGAGAAAGGAGGAGATGGAGGTGGATTACGAAAAAATAATGGCATTGAAGATAACAACGACGAAGACAATAGTGATGTTAAATCTGTAATAGTAAATGTTATAATTATTAAGACATTTACTATCAACGAGTTATGCCCATCATCATCTTACACTTCCACAGCAGCATATTCAACATTATCATCATGATCATCATCTTCATCATCATAATTATGGTCTGATCGTCATCATGTCGATCATGTTCCAGCTCCCGACAAAAAGATCAATACAAAGAACGTCTGCATCATTTGTAGTACAACAAATTACAAATACTAGAAGCGCCGACATTTACATCAAAGTCCTGTATATTAAGACAAAACTCTATAGATATTAATAGCACGCACAATAACGATTAACAAGAGGTTGAATGATGATGATGATGATGATGATGATGACGAAGACGTGGATGAGGATGATGACGACGACAACGATGATAATGATGATGACGATGATGATGGTTATGATAATGATGATGATGACGATAATTATGATGGTGATGATGACGATGACGACAACGATGACAGGGATGATGATGATGAGGACGACGATGAGGATGATAATGATGATGATGACGATAACGACGACTACGATGTCGACAGCGACGGTGATGATGATGATGAAGATGACAATAATCATGATGATGACGATGATGAAGTTGGCGACGACGGGGATGGTGATGATTATGACGTGAATAACGGTGATTATAACGATGACGATGATAATGATAAAGATGATGATGATGATGGTGGTGGTAGTGATGACGATGACGACAACCATGACAACGATTATGATGACGACGCCGACGACGATGAGGATGATAATGATGATGATGACGATAACGACGACGACGATGCCGACAGCGAATATGACAATGATGATAATGATGTTGATGATGATGACGATGATGATAATGAGGATGAAAATGATGATGATGATGATGATGATAGGGGTGGTGGTGGTGGTGGTGATGATGTTGATAATGATGATGATAATGACGACGTTGGTACTGGTGATGGTGCCGGTGGTAATGGTGACGGTGACGCCGATGTTGGTGATGATGGTGACGGCTATGTTGATGACAATGATGGGGGAGAGGGATAGCCGTAACTCGGATGATACATACATCGCACTTAAGCCTGACGGTAATGAAAAGGATAAAATGCGGGTGATAATGATGATAAAAGTGTTGCACGTAACGGTAAAATTAATAGAATTAGTAACAAAAATTGCAATAATTCAATGAATATTGTTGGATAAATATTTTGGAGGAGGAGAAGGAGGAGGAGAAGGAGAAGAAGGAGGAGGAAGAGGAGAAGGAGAAGAAGAACAAGAACAAGAACAAAAAGAAGAAGAAGAAGAAGTAGGAGTAGAAAAACAACAATAACAAAGAGGAGGAGGAGAAGAAGAAGGAGGAGGGGAAGAAAAAAGAAGGAGAAGAAGAACAACAAGAAAGGGAACAAGAACAAGAAAAGGAACAAGAACAAGAAAAGGAACAAGAACAAGAAGAAGAAAAGGAACAAGAAGTAGAAGAGAAAAGGAACAAGAATTAGAAGAGTAGAGAAGGAAGGAGAAGTAGAAGAAGAAGAAAGAAAATAGAGATAAGAAGAAGAAGAAGAAGAAGAATAAAAAGAATAAGAAGAAGAAGAAAAAGAAGAAAAGAAAAATAAGAAGAAGAAGAAGACGAAGAAGAAAGAAGAAGAGAGGAAGAAGAAAGAAGAGGAAAGAAGAAGAAGAAGAAGAAAGAAGAAGAGGAGAAGAAGAAAAAAGAAGAAGAAGAAGAAGAAGAAGAAAAAGAAGAAGAAGAAGAAAAGAAGAAGAAAAGATACTAAGAAGAAGAAGAAAAAGAGAAGAAAAAGAAGAAGAAGAAGAAGGAGAAGAAGAAGAAGAAGAAAAGGAACAAGAAGTAGAAGAAGAAGAAGAAGAAGAAGAGGAAGAAGAAGAAGAAGAAGAGGAAGAAGAAGAAGAAGAAGAAGAAGAAGAAGAAGAAGAAGAAGAAGAAGAAGAAGAAGAAGAAAACATGCTAGTGATTGCTGCGACAGTGATGATATAGAAAATGCGGAAAAGTAAGAGGAGGACGACGGCGATGAGAAAGAGGAGAAAAATTATGCTGGGGAGTAGAAAGACATGTCGGTATTGGTGACGTTTGTTAGTTTTTCGGTGGCAGCAGTAATGTTGCTAGGTGAGTTGTTGGTGGGCTTGTCGGCGCCTGCGGCAACGGCATGGTATTGGCTTTTGTGGCGGTATTAACGGTGGTGTTGATATGATAATGATGATGATTTTCCATTATTATTATTATCATCACCATCACTATCAAAAT
>NC_042999.1:81426246-81461246 GCF_006345805.1 Octopus sinensis
TTTTGCTTAGAGTGGAAAATAATTATGAATTTGTTACGTTAATGGTTTGTATATAAAGTATATAAGTTGGCGAGCAGGCCGAATCTTTAGCAAACCGGGTAAAATGCTTGGAGGCATTTCACCTGTTTTTACGTTCTGATTTCTAATCATACTGAGGTCACCTTTGCCTTCCATCATTTGTGGTTGATAATATAAATACCAGTTGAGTACTGGGTTTACTGATACAGACTAGCCCCCTCCACAACATTGTGCCTATAGAAGAGAGGATATAAAGTAGATATATAGTTTATTTAAAACAAACTTTGCCTTACCTCCTCCAAATACTTTGTACAGCATTTTGAGGAGAGAAAAACATTTTCCAAAAATTCATAAACATTTTTATGGAGAACCACAAAGACACAAATTCCAGATTTCCATCTTTTGTCTTTTATGGACAATATCTCGAGTATAACTGAAAAACTTTAAAGTTATATATATAGGACAGGAATAATAGATATTTTATTTGAAATTATTCTTTATAATAGAATAGATTTAAAACGGTTTTAAATGTCAAGACGCGTTCTTTTATTGTTTTTAATTGGAAATTTGCAATAAGTTACTTTTAAAGATGAAACGATATATTGTGTGCAAATAGTTCAAATATAATTTGGACAGCTAGATTATGTCATGTTATTTTCTTTCGTTTTAGATATGACTTCAAAGGAAAAGAAATTCCTTGTTGATTTGGATATTAATGATTAAATTATTGTTCTTCTTGAAAACAGTTGCAACATATTATTGTGTGCACAACATACTAAAGAAACTATCAACCTACTTCTCTGTCTAAATAAAATAAGCAGTAACTCTCTAGAAAAGCAGAAAAGTTCTGATTGTCATTAAACTACTACAAATAAGGATGGAAAATATTTGTTCAGGAAAGAAAAAATTACTACTCAAACAGCCGCACGTCTTCAAAACTTTCCGAGAGGACAGTTTTTAAGAATTTAACAGAAGCTGATTTTTCCAAGAGATGTTGTTGGAAGCCTCGTTGAACTAAAGTAATCATTAGTGTTGGCTTAATGTTTTAACCTAGTACAGTTACTGTAATACAGAATGTTTTCTGAAAGTCATGTAGACTGAGGAATCACAAAGTCACAGGCCTGTTGTGACATTACAATGAAAATGTATTTCAACGAATGTGAAGCATGGAGAACATCATACATGGCAGTTAAGTGTCTTTTCAAACGTAATTGTTTATGATTTTGTAAAGTGTTAATAGTCCTATATCATCTAACATTACTTAAAAGTTAAATTTTCCTGATAATCATGTTTCTGTCACCTCAGATTACATATTTAACTCCCGAGATAAAGATTTGGCATGTCTTCAGCACATAACTGTTGGAAGAAACTTTCCAAATTCTGATAAAATTTGGAAAGTTGTGAAACATAACTGTCATTTCAATTTCCGGCGTAACCACATTGTCATTGCAGACATATATCTTTAATATATGTCTAGAATGTCTAACTAGCCCCGATATTGCCTGCAATGCTTTGTAGAAGTTTTACTTGTGAAATTATGAGCAGCTCAGCGTTTGTTCAAAATGGATTTCAGCCTGTTACTACATGAGTACATAAGTGGGAATATAAGGAACCAAATCTGCACCATAACTGCTGGTAGCGTTATGTATATAAACATGTTGCGTGTTGTATGGTTGACAATCAATGGTTAGCCAATCCAGTTTTGGTGAAGTTACGTAACTGAATGAGTATTTTATTAGGCTTATGATCCATGATGTCGTGAGTACAATATACTAGGCGTCGTGTTGTGTCCTTGACTAATACAATTTAATTTCACGTTGCTCCAGTCCGTTCAGCTGGCATAAATAAGTAGCACCTGTATTTCAAAGGACCAGCCTTGTCACAATCGATGTCATACTGAATCTCCCTGAGACGTACGTTAAGGGTACATGTGCCTGGAGAGTGCTGAATCACTTACACGTTGAGTTCACCAGCAGGCTCTTCCGTTGATCGGATCAACTGGTTGTCGTATTCAGCGGAGTGCCCATTAATCCTGTTTTAAATATGCAGTACGTCCAAGCACAATGCACGCTAGGGACTCTTCAAAATCATTGCCATAAGGAGTTTCAAAGGCTTTCAGTTCTCCTATTTGATACACAATCTAATCTTTTCCAAAATGAAGTCTCCTTTCTAGCTATAGACCTGCTAATGAACAGTGATGATGTCAAGGAATGAAGGTTCATTCACTTTTGTATTAGTACTAAGCATAGTAACGAGAACTGATTCTCTATAAGGATGTTCAATTTGGAAACTTGAAATCATCCCGATATTTAGTATACCTATCACATATGAAATTTGATAGGGCAAGCTTTTACCTTGATTCAGTTCTCCAGCGATCATGTACCATGTCTGAAAATGTTTCTATGTGTAATAATGTGAAGGCACATTTTGCGAATACCTTAGAATATTTTTATATGCCGTCTAAATATAGTCCCTATCTTAGAAAAGTATATCCAGGGATTGCACAATAGTAATAAATTCAAATATTAGTGATAAGTTTCAAGGTCCTATTTGACTCATCTGTCTCCAATAACCAAGGACTTCTCAATCCATTTCGAAATATGGTGATTTATCTATAGAGCTAAAGCTGACAAGAGGCGCTAACACCCTCTAGATCAACTCTGTTCTGTTAATCATTTATATTTGATTCCATATACGTTTCTTATAAGAGAAACTTCATCTCATCGTCATAGACATTTTGCAAGTAAAAAAGCAGTGGGAAACAGAGGAGAGGAATGTTGTTTTTGGAATGTCTTGTTCCGCGTAAGTCACAAGGTCATAATTATCTGCTTCCAACAAAACAATAAAATAAAAACAAAAATACAAAAACCTAAAGATCACCGAGAGAATAAATTCCTCACTCATAAAATTGTATTCAGCACCAGTTTTCACTGGAATCATCTCCAACAGAGCCCCATCTGAGTTACATGGGCCTTCATAATATAATATAATATAATATAATATATATATATATATATATAATATATATATATTTATTTATAAATATATATATATGTATACATATGTATGTATGTAACAGCATAATTCTTAAATAAAATGAATATGAGTGACGATCGATACATTGTCTATTGCGTTGGTGATATTTGTGAAACAGAGGCCATTATAGCAAATTTGTTTCCGGGATATTTCCCATAATTGAAAATCACAAGATGAAATAGAAACCGCAGATCACATCGTTAATCGATAACCAAATCTCCCAGACTTAACTCTATGGTTTCAGACGCTTACTGTCATTTGTTAGTTGATGCAATATATTTTCATCATTTAGTTAAGTTGGATACGATTCATACAATAATGAATTTTCTTCACACTAACATTTTATGTTGTGGTTATTTTGTTTTCGAGCATCAGTTCAATAATGATTAAAAATACCTATGATCAAAGGGTATGCTGAAAGATAATCCTGTATGTATAGTATTATACAAGATCATACATAACGTATTTCGTATTCTTAGACTGTGTAAGTGTTATTCAAACAAGGTGTAGTTGTTTTGCTTAGCGTGGTGTGATATTACTTAAATGTTCCCCCGTATAAGCTAGTGGAGTAAAGTGTTTGTAAATATTATTTAATATGTTAGCACGTTGCTTGAAACTTTGAAATATGTAATTGCGCAATGAGATCAACTACACTATCTGACCTATAATTTATTTTAAACACTTTACCAAATGTATAGAGGCAAATATGATTCCCGCTGAAATTGAAATGAGAACGCAAAGAACGGTGAGAAATATTACCAGACATACCTTATGACACTATAACGATTCCTCCAGTCCACAATTTTAAAGAGTTTGGTGATATCCTTTCTACTATAGACACAAACCGTAAAATTGTGGCGATGGAGCAGTCGATTGCATTGAACCAGGGTTCAACTGGTGCTTACTTTAACGACCCCGAATGAATGAAACGTTAAACCAACATTAGGAGTTTTGAACTTAAAACGTAAAGCAGTAAGAAATACAGCTAATAATTCTATCCAGCACAGTAATGTTTCGGCCGACTTTACGTGATATAGGTTTTTGCATATATGCTTTTATTCTTTTACTTGTTTCAGTAATTTGACTGCAGTCATGCAGGAGCACCAACTTTAGGCGAACAAATTGTCCCCAGGACTTATTCCTTACAAACCTAGTACCTATGTTATCGGTCTCTTTTTGCCGAATCGTTAAGGCACGAGAACGTAAACACACCAACACTGGTTGTCAAGCCATGGTGGCAGGGCAAACACAGACACACGAACATATACATACATATACATATATACGACGGGCTTGTTTCAGTATCTGTCTACCAAATCCACTCACATGGGTTTGGTCAGCCCCGGGCTAAAGCAGGAGACACTTGCCCAAGGTGCCACGCTGTGGGACTGAACCCGGAACCATGTGGCTGGAAGCCAAATTCTTACCACGCACTCACACCTGTGCCTATATATATATATATATATATATATATACATACACACACATACAAATTGTTTTAGACAGAAGACAGTAAATTTCATAAGTAGTAAAGCTGTAAGAATGGCAGAGAAAGGTTGGCTAGTGAACATTATACAACAGAAACAAGTTGCTAGAGTTGTAAAGTTTATACGATTAAATACACAACATTTCTCTTGTAGCATTACTGCGATTGAAATTTACTTTCTTTCCTGTAAAATATCATGCAAATTCGAGGCTCTCAAAGTTTACAATATACATACAAACATACACACACACATACATACATACATACATACATACATACATATATATATATATATATATATAATATATATATATATATATATATATATATATATATTATATATATGTAGGTATATATGTATGTATGAAATCGTGGTATATACATACGTGGCGGGAACAAAACGCCCATTTATATGTGGAAAATTTTCTTCTGTCAGGAACTGAACCAGTTGCGCAGTTCCAACAGCTGCATTATTACAGCAATGCTGCGATATACGCTCAATAAATTATATTCACTAATATACAAGAACATATTAGGCAAGCTGTTCGCAAATATTGGACAGGCTTTTAAATTCTCATAATCCTGTGTCCATATTTTATGTATGCTATATACAATATATCTGCCTTTTTGCTTTTACATCTCTTCGACCATTTTTATTTACCTTCATTTTGTCTGTATATACATATATGTATGCATATATATATATATATATATATATATATATATATATATATATACAAACATATATGTATATGGGTGGGTGGGGGGGTGTATGTGTGCATTTATATTTATACACACATCTATAAAAATATATATTCTTGTCTATATATATATATATATATATATATATATATATATATATATATATATATATATATATATATATATGATTTTGCTTCAGTATCTGTACGTGAAGTTTGAGAATAGAAAGAAACAAGACATTTGTGGCATTTACTCATCCGAGGTTTCAGTCCCAATACTAAATTTTAATTCATTAGTGAAACATTTAGTCTTTCCTGGCCTTCTTTTCAACTAATGTGATTGAATAAACCGTCCAGCAAAACCTTAAAGTAAAAACAAATAAGTTGTAGCAGAATTTATAATATATAATATTATGGTGTCTGTTTGTATTGGTTTAAGTGTGTATGTGTTTGTGATATATATATATATATATATATATATATATATACATACATACACTGAGAGGGGGAGAGAGAAATTAAATAGATATATAGATAGATCGATAGATAGATAGATAGATATATGAGTATATATACGATATAAATGCAATGTTTATTGAAATTTTCAGTTAAATATACTTTAGCTTATATGACATCAGAAGCAGCCTTGATCTTTTTTTATGAGAAAAAGAATTTATTTATTTATATTTTTATATTATGTTAATATATATGAAAAATAAATATTATATCCCCATCTCTATTTTCAGCAACGTCGACTTAAAAAACAAGACGGCCATAAAACCTCGCCGTAAAGCGTAACTTCTGAAATTAAGATGGAATATTATATTGCAACAATTACCATTTGATTGGAGTCCATAAATATGGTCTTCACATTATTTCAAAGATAAATATATTCCTATTTTGTTACTGTTTCTTGTGTTTCTCTTTGTAGATTTTTGCATTTATTCTTCATAATTCTTATAATTCATGTAGATGGTGTTTTAAGTGTTAAAACTTATGATGTGTCCCCTAATTGTTTTTGTTATTTAGTGCAAAATTATATCTGATTGATCAGACCTATTATTAAAGATAATCGAGCCGTGGCAATCTAATTCATTTTTTCTGAAAGAATATTTCATATGGGTTGTGTTGCGAGGGTGGGGTTGGAACGATATCACTAAACATATTGAACCGCATTGTACGATGTTAAAATACCTCATTTCGAAGTTTCAATTTCTAGCTAAATGCTTTCCGTTTCATTTAAACCATGCAGTCCGTTTTGCAAAATAATTCACACGCATGCAGATATTTCAAGTAATTTAGAACTGCAATGCATGTTGTTTGTTCGAACTTAACATTCAGAGGAAAGAGTCTCTGTGCCGGTTTTATTTTTTGTAGGACGGGGAGACCATATTTATTTCTGCACAGCAACGTCTTAAAGAAAAATTGAACTATTGTAATTTAACACCCTAAATTTAAAAATCAAATAAAAGATCAGCTTATATAATGTAGAAATTAAATATTTAAATTGTGCCTGTTTTTGTTGGTGAAATCTACTGACAAAGGTCAAATGATTTAGAAAAGTGCGATGAACTACAATATCAGTTATACCGAAATCTATTTGCTGGGGTCCAGTGAGACTTATAAGTATATAAAATGAATAAAACATTCACAACACTCTTTATGGTTTGTATATATGATTAGACACTCAATACAACATATTGAACAGTACGAGAAAGTGTGTGGTAAGGAGAAAATGCCCTGCAAAGAATATGCAGCGCAATCCTATGGTTAGATTACGCACATTTCAACCATAATCTAATTCTTTAACAGCCCATTTTTGAATATTGCCATGTCATTTAAAGGATTTTCACTTATAGTCTTATTACTTGCCGATACACAGTAAAATTACAGCAACCAGGAACTTTGAGTGAAAATGCATTCCAGTTTCATAATTCACGGCACACTTTTCAAATTTCGCCGAGGTTGAATTTGCCCTTCAACCTTTCAGGGTCGATAAATCAAGTACCAGTTGAGTACTGGGGTCGATCTAATCGACAATCTCCCTCCCACCCAAATTTCAGACCTTGTGCCTAAAGTAGAAAGGATAATTAACGGCACACTTACCAAACTGATTAGGTGCAATTACCTACAATTACTGATCTCTTGCACATTAAAATATTTCCCAAAGGTCAAGTTCTATTTCACTAACAAGAATTTTCAATATATTTAAGAGCGATAAGATGGTATGGATAACTCATGACATATGCCTTTATTAGCAAAGATATTCCTATGTTTCGAAAGATGGGGCATACGTGTATAAAGTGGAATACAGTATGTAACTAGCAAACTATCTTCCGCAGTTTGATAACTCTTGTTATAATATACTCACCTCTAAAGGGCCAGCTATAAACTGCAAACCAGTATGGCTTGGTAAAATGCGCAGCATTTTGCTAAAGTGTTTTAGTTACCTATGTACATGTGAGTGTATATAGAGATACTCTCAACTATTGAACTTTTGGGCCTAGCGACACAACCATGACGTGTTACCAAGAAGGAAAGAGAGGAATAGAAACATTCAGGTGGTTATAGGGGCAGCATGTAATGTAGTTCTTTACTCAAAGATACAACAGGCCGCCCATTTCAAGATTTAAATACATGACATTATGTTCGCGGCCTGAATATGCCTTACCACTAGGACACTCACCTTCATGCAAAATGAATAAGTTAAATCACAGCTTCTAGGGTTCACAACCAGCCACCCATCTAGGAATTAAAAACTCGATGTCGCTTGACGTCAGTGACCAGACGAGAACAGGTGTTTCCCTCTGTTATATTCGTTAACAATAATGCTGAAGAAATATGGCACATAATTCTTATGTAAGCATCATCGTTATATCTGGATAAATATATTAGGTGTAAAAGGATATCACAGCAAAAAAAGTAAAATAATAAAGTAGTTTTATATAAAACCGCTCCCGTTAAGCTGATACGATTATACATGTCTGCATAACTCTAACTACATTCACATTAACGATTAGCACATATTTCCTGACCAAACCTTTCCAATTCAATAATCCCATCCACTTTCCATCAGCATGTCCAATAAGTCGTTTGTTTTAGAGGATAGGTGGGCAATTTCATGTCTTGAACCCTGAAATACACTGTGTTTTTAACACTATACGTCGGACGTAAAAAGACAGCTTATTAAGTATTGATAATGCTTTATATATATTTATATGTATATATATATATAGATATATATATATATATATATATATATATATTGGCTTGCCCGCTTAGCCAGTGGGGTGGCTTGATTTGAAGGCTAAAGCAATGCGAAGCGCATTGTGACCAGCTATGTGTAGCAATATCTGATAGCCTGGTCGGTCACGTGATCACGTGATATATATATATATATATATATATATATATATATATATATATATATATACATATAAATATATACACATACATACATACATACATACATACATACATACATACACATACATACATACATACATACATACATAAAAGCGTATATACCTATGTGCGGATGTATGTGTGGAAGGTATCATTTAGTCAATGCTATTTTTTTTTATTGATTTGTTTGTCATTATATAAAGATGTGTAGAATTTTGTCGGCAGTTGTAAAAGTCATTACTGTATTTGGTTATATATTTTACATATCTTCGAAAATTGTGCCATGGTCTCATCTAGATGCCCTCCGTATGAGCTCATCACGATTTTGTACCAGCAATGATTAGTTTATATCAATTGACAATAGCGTTTGCCATCTCCGTTCAGTTAGAGTGTGATCGACACAGCCGAACGCATCTGAAACTGCGTTTATTTTTTGGTTAATATTGAAGGCATCAGTGTTTTTGCTAGTATTGCAATTAGAGAAACAGAACATCGGAAAGTCTCATATGGCACAGACTACTGCAGTGGAAATACTCTTTACGCAAATTCGATCCTAAAAGCAAACTGTAACAACATTGTTTGACGTCTTTGCATTAGCCTATATACAATGTTTCCTTCTTCTCATGCCAAAAAAAATACGAATGTGTAATATCTACCATACGTATTTAACACCATCTAGCCTTGTGAAACCAATCATATTAAAACCAAATATGCAAACGTTTTGCAGCGATTTAATTCGTAGATTCTAAAAAAACAAAAAAAAAACAGCGAACATATTTGACTTTTACTAAAGTGACTCGGTATTCATCGAGGCTCTTGCGTAAGACATAATTATCTTAAAAGGTCACTTACCTTACATTTGACACCTTGGAAATAATAGCGGGAATCGTTAAATCGAACACAATATTATCATGACACTGTAGGAATTCAACACTCTTGCGTCGTTCCAGTATTCACCTCATTGTGTAAACTCTATAACACCATCTGAAAACCATATATTATCGTCTGATTACAATATACAGTTTCAATATATCATCTAAGCATAATGTGTGGTGAGCGTGTACAATATTTTCATTAGAGTAGTTATGTATATGACATAAGAATTCACAGCCGATTATCGAATAAATGATACGATTGACTTAATGGTATTATCGAATGAAATGGGAATGTAATATTCATTACCTGAGAAGTTGAGATCAACAAACATTTATAACGACATGTGGAATGGCTAGATGATAAAATGTTCGTGAAAACTGCTGTCAGAACCATTCAGTAATTTATAAATCATCCAGCCACGTACATATGCACATATCCATATTTATGTAAGTCATATCTAAGTATCAATATGTGTCTGTATGAATCTCTCGTTTATGCACACAACACATATACATGCTTTCACACAGAATATATATGCGTATGTATGTCTGTGCGACCGCGCGTTATTGTGGAATGTAATGAATGTGTGCGTGTGTGTGTTTGTGTGCTGTATAAGGTATTCATAACTCATTAATTTAAAGACATTTAAGGCATGGAACATTAGCATTGTTATAAAACAACTAAATTGCTTTCATTTAATTCCTTCCCTTTCAGAATTATATCAACGGATGTCAGTGCAAACCGTCACCTTTTATATGATAAAACTGTACTTATTGCATCATACAGTGTGATAAACTCTACATCATAGATATAAGAGAAAAGTTAGCTGGCAATAAACAGCGATATGATCAAAGTTAAGAACAATGACAACGACAACAAAACAATTACAATTGTATCTCCGACAAAGGCATGATAAAGCATTCAGTAAACAATAGCCAATAACGCCATGGATCTCGTGGTAGCGTATTTTACGAAAACAAGCCTACTGCAGTGGAAAACAAGCCTTCTCATCCAAGCTTTAGCGTTATGATGACAATCATGACGTCTATGAACACGATAGTGCTCATCACCGTCATACGCATCGTTATTATTATCATCGTCATACTCATCATTGTCATGTCGCTGTTGCCGTTGTCGTGACCAAGCATCAACGTCATCGCTATTCATCTATTACTAAGAATAACCTTATATCTCTATCTGTCCGAAAGTAGAATTCATATATTTCAACAAGATGAATTATAATTATACAAAATCATGAGCATATATGCATACAAATATTGTGTATATGTATATATATATATATATATATATATATGATACAAAGTTAAGGATAGAACTACATTTGGGCTTGGAGATAATTTTAATGAATCAAGAATATATGCCGTGTAGTGTTCGATGTGTCTTTATTTATTTGTTTTTCTCTGTCTCTGTATTTGTCGCTCTGTCTTTCTACCTATCTACCTAGCTATATCGGAATTTATTTAGATAGATAGATAGATAAACAGACATACAGACAGAAAGATATATAGACAGATAGATAGATAGATAAATAGATAGATAGATAGATAGAAAGATAGATAGATAGATAGATAGATAGACAGACAGACAGACAGATACATACATGCATATATACATACATAGACAGAACAGACCGACGGACAGTCAGACAAACAGACTTACTGAGAAATAGATAGACAAACACACAGACAGACAGATATATATATAGGGAGAGATAGCCTCCAAAGATCAGCTGAAATCATGTATTGGTAATCAAAATAAATTCAGTTATTTTATCTTATTTTCATTTTCAAAAGTTGAGAATAACATGTTTCCGTCATTTTTTTCGTTTCTCTATATGATTTATTCACTAGAGCATTGGATAGCCTACCTATTCCAATAGGCAAAATGCTGGAGTCCATCTTTGTCAATATATTGCTAGCTTGAACACTCAGCGCCGATAGTTATCGCTTGAAGTAACCTGTTTAGATAATGTGAGGTTACAAGAGAATATGGTTCTTGAAGTCTTTATGGGCAGAATGGTTTGCATATTTTGCTCTTCTGTGTGTTCTAGCAAGGCAAATTTAGTGTATACGTTTTGCCATTGGCCAGAGGCTTCAATTTTGTGAAGAAAGCGTCCCACTGATAACAAAAAGATAAAGAACAATTTCCTATTGGTAGATGCTACGAGCCGCGACAATTTTCTCGTGTGACACAGCTAGCAATTACAAGGTGCAGGGGAGAAAGAAGATGATCTGTCAAGGATGCTCTATTTAGAATTGGGAAGTCGTTTAATGATCATGGACCATAGGGATATGCAAGGAATTGATCATGATATATTCTATGCAATTGAATTTGCTGCTTGAAGTAATGTGCATCGTAAACTAGCTACTACGTTAGTGTCTATTGAGTCTATACTCATAACAAATATGTACGAGTGGGCATTAGCAGGAGTTAAAGGGTACGGCGAATCTCCTGATACAATAACTTGAAATAACGGGAAGCTGAGCGAAACTTTAATTAAATACTATATGTTTGTTGTTACTCTCTTTCAGTGCACACTATCACTCATGTGTACATACCTACGTTTATCTCTCTCTCTCTCTCTCTCTATATATATATATATATATATATATATATATATGTATTATCTGTCGCTCTGTCTATCTGCCTGTCTGTCAATATATATATATATATATATATATATATATATATATATATCCATCCATCTATCTGCCTACCTACCGATCTAGCAACCTACTTATCTATATCTCCCTATTTATGTCTCTATTAATTTATCTTTCTGTATCTCTATCAATTTGTATAGCTGTCGGGTTGTGGATTTTGTGTGGTATCAGTTACAAGTTAGATTTAGCCTGTGCATCTCTGTCAATCAATTAGTGTTTAAATCTTTGATACATTGCTGTCCGAATACAGCAACTATGAATACGAAACATTATTTCTAACAACTGACTGGCACTGAAATATATAATACAGAAGATGAATCGAATATTTGTCGCAATAATTTTTATCAGATATTTCTATTTTTCCCACAAATTTTAACAACGTATTTATAATAGAATCTGACATATGCATTAACAAATAACCAATTTATAATTGAAATTCATATTTAAAAGCATATCTCGTTTGTAAATACATGATTTAACTCTTAGAATAAGGGTGTGTGTATATATATATATATATATATATATATATATTATATATAATATATATATATATATATATATATAAAGATAATTAAATATACCGATATTCAATTGAGAATCCAATAATTTCTTTATATTACAATATTACATTAAATAATATGGACATAGTATATAACATAAAATGATATTATATAACACGAATAATTATGAAAACCATAAAAGGCCAACAAATTGTTTCGACTTATTAATTCAAATTGGTTTTTACAATCCAGCCGTCCTTTCAAGCGGAATTTCATCTTTTCTCTAAAGTCAAGGCACTGAAGTTACTTTATTCATAATGGAACTATGATTATGTATATCAGAAAAATACATATAAGTCGAAGCAATTTGTTGGAATTTTATGGTTTTCATAATTATTTATGCTATATAATATGATGCTATGTTATATATAATATTCATGGTATTTAATGTAATATTTTAATATAAACAAATTACTGGATTGTGAATTGAATGTCTCTATATTTAATTCAACTTTATAATTGAATTATACCAATGTTTATATGGTATCCATCGGACGTACCAGTGAATTGGATGTTTAGCACACCACTTTGAAGGATTTCATTTCCTCAGTTTGTTTATATATATATATATATATATATATATATATATATATATATATATATATATATATATATATATATATATATATGTCAATTTAGCAATTTATACCCAGTATTTATATAGTTAAACGTTTCGATTCTTCGGCTGGATAATACGCAGATGAATTTATTCACTGTTGGACTATTCTGACTCGTCACGATGCTTGAGGATACTTATTTGATTTGAATTATTGATGTATAAAGATGGAACTAAGTGCGCATGTGTTTTACCTCGTGTATTTCGGTACATAATATAATTTCATAATTATACATTTTCCAGCGACATTACTGATGAACAACAGATGATTAATTAATCAACTGATTGACTAATTCATTGATTTATTTGATTATTAATGGTGATATTCATGGCTATAGGGTTAACTGAGACTTTTATCCATTTAGATATCCCGCTCGCTTACAAGCAATGTGCTTCAGGAAGTATATTTCCTTTTGTGGTTTTTAATTTTCGGCATGAAAGGAGTCCACATAGTAGTCTTCTGTTCATGTATAACTGTTTATAAACTATTATATATATGCATATAGTTCAAATTTACAGAAAGAAAAGACAAAGACAGATGAGTGAATAGCTAGCAGGTGTTTTGGTTTGACGCTTGGGGAGAATGAAAAAGTCTTTGACGTTTTGAGCCTAAGCTCTTCGACAGAAAAGCCTGAGAGGAATAAAATAAAGAGAAAATGAAAGCACGTATGGGGATTAATAGTTTAACATGATGATAAAATGTATATATATATATATATATATATATATATATATAATTACACACACCTTCACACAAACACACATCTTTGACATGAAGAGTGCCTTTCCGAATGGCTAGGGTTCTAATCAGATCACTAACATGAAGAAATATTCAATATTATGTATATTTTCTTCGATCCAATTATACATAACTTTTGTTGTAAAAAGGTATACGATAAATATGTGTTTGAATACAAGTTTTTCGCTCTATTCTATAAAATATATGCAGTCTGTTCTATAAAATATCTACAAGACTGTGATGATATGATCAAATGAAACTTTGGAGGGCGTCCCCCAACCCGGTTGTCGACTTAAAAATAAAGGAATATTCATTACCATGAGATAATGCATATTTGCAGTTTTAATAGCAATTAGAGTTATATGTTACAGCTAGACAATTTGCATGGTGTCTTTTAATATTAATATTAACTTTGTAATTTCGCAATCTGTTCCGTACATAATCTGCACCTGCTTCGAGTAATAAAGTTTCCAATCCTTCGGCAATTTATATATATATATATGTATATATGTTTGTGTTTGTGTTTGTGTGTGTGTGTGTTTGTGTTTGTGTGTGCATAAATATTAACGATATTTTGCACTGTTAATATTGATTTCTAATATCCACACAAAGCCAGACATATTAGCTGAAAGGAGATTTGAATATATTTTCCAAGATATACTACGTCTGAATAATAATAAAAAGGAAAACGATTGATGTCTTTGATCGTAGTTCTGCTTGGTGAAGCCAGACATAGGTCAACAATCAGAGTTATAATTGACTGATATATTATATTAAATCAACTACAGAATATTGATGAGTAAATTGTTCTCACTGAAATTGGAACTCAGAATGCAAGGTTACGTATCTATGCAAATACTCCATTGATCGTATGAGAGTACCATCCCGCCAATATGCATTGACTTGTAAAGCTGAAACAGAGCCAACATTTTTGGGGGTAATATCAGGGATATTATCTTCATGGGCATAATGTCAATCTTCTATTGAATAAATGTTATTCTCAGGCCACCATTACGCCAGCAAAAATTTAACTTGAAATATCAAAATCATACTAGAGAGGTCTACGATATGCTAGAAATAGCAAACCATTTCTCAGAAATCATGCCTTATTGGTTTAAATGGTTTGGGATTGAATGCTTTCCTGTTTATTTCAAAACAAAAAGCGCAATGCAATACAAAAACAACATCCAAAAGTTAATCTATATTTCCAGTCATCCTATGTATACCAGTCATTAAGACATGAGTCTATATGACTTGTGTTATTATACATTGCCCGTCTTTCAAATTTCTGATAAAGCCTCCATAGATATATTAAACATTTTATGAGTTAACAATTTGCATACTGGTAATATAGATTTATCAATAAAATATGCTAAATTTATTCATTTCCTTTAAAAGTGGAATGTAGGATAATGAAGATGCCAAATATATATAATATATATATATATATATATATATATATATATGTATGTATGTATGTATATGTGTATATATGTATATATATATAATGGCGGTGCCCCAGCATGGCCACAGCTCGTGAGCTGAAACTAGATAAAATAAAAGTATATATATATACATATATATATATATATATTTATATATACATATATATATATATATATATATACATATATATACATACATATATATATACATATATATATACATATATATATACATATATATGTGTGTGTATATATATATATATGTATATATATATAATATATATATATATATATATATATATGTATATATAAATATATATATATATATATTTATATATACATACATACAATATGTACGTAACTGGTACTTAATTTATCGACCCCGAAAGGATGAAAGCAAAGTCAACTTCGGCGGAATTTGAACTCAGAACGTAACGGCAGACGCAATATGGCTACGCATTTCGCCCGGCGTACTACCGTTTCTGCCAGCTCGCCGCCTTTGTATGTATGTATAACCCCCCCCCCCATATATATATATATATATATATATATTGCTGACACTGTCCAGTGCGGAAAATGTCATATAACTGAATGTTAAACTAAGATAAAGCAACACTTGTCAACGAATTAAGTGAATGTAACACTACCAGATGAGAAAAGAATTAAGTACAGTTGAATATTCAGTCTTAATGCCGCACTGGCCCTCACCACCTCAAGTACAATAAGCTATTTCAAACTTTGTCTACGTTTCAAAATACCCCGCGATATGTGAAAATTCGCGAAGCAAAAACAATACTTTACTGTATATATTTTTAAAATTATTTTTATGATTTGTATATATTTTTTGTAATTATAAATGCAAAACGACACCACGGAGGGGTGGAGGTAAGCTTAGATAATAAACCACGATAGGTGAAATGCGATATGGCTTCATATTGTTTTATACCATCATATTGTTTTACCGGCTCTCCAACT
Organism: Octopus sinensis; assembly: GCF_006345805.1. NCBI lineage: Eukaryota > Metazoa > Mollusca > Cephalopoda > Octopoda > Octopodidae > Octopus > Octopus sinensis. Next base: position 81,442,788 of record NC_042999.1, read on the forward strand.
TTTGTCGATGTTTCGGGAAGAGTTCAAAATATTGCCTATACAAGAACTACCTTGGCAAGTTTATTTCATTTGCGATGATATACACATATCCAGGCTTGCATGATAATTACGTCTTTATTTCATCCTCTATTTCTCCGAACGGTAGTACATTGAAAGATCTCTTCAACATTTAAGGGACCATGTGCAATTGTATACAGCGTATATACTTATACAGAAAGTAGCAAGTTTTAAATTTATTTCACCTACCAACGCACCAATATCCCAATCTAGAGAACGATTTCCTCATTCCTTGTTCTCCATTAACACCAACCACTCTGAAATTTGAAAGGCACTTCCTCACCAGCTCTCTCGCTTTGCACATATTTTCTGTACTTGTTAATTACGTGTTCTATTCTTGTTTTTTTTGTTTTTTTTTTTGCAAGGAAATGAATTTCATTGGAGCTTCCTACTTGTAAACATTTAGGTTCCAATCATCTACATGCATGTCCGTAAACCTTATTAACCTGATCAATTTATAGTTTTAACGTATTGAAGACATTGAATATTATAAACATAATTAGAAAACATAATTTCCCGGCGTAGAAAAGGGAAATCTTTTCTCAGTCATTGATATTATTACAAGCAATGCGTCAAGTAAGGAATAAGTTTCAATCTTTTTTATGAAACCTCCTGAGAACTACGAATTATGTATTTCACAATAGTTTCAAAAATAGCGCTGAGAAACATTATGTATGAGATGTAAATCACTGTGCAAGAGCGGGCATTACATTTAGCATAGTAGAAAAAAACCCACTGTTGTTAGTTACTTAAAGTCTTTCGCCTCATGAAATATAATAGTGAGATAAGATTGTGCTTAAAACATATACAGAGATCTCTTATTATAAAAGGCAGATTTTATCTGCCTCCCTTTGGGAGTTATACAAATCTACAATATAGGATTTCTTAAATTACAATTTACCTAGCATTTTTGAGAGTACAATGCATCGCGTCATGCCAGGTCCAGTTTTTAAAATTTAAACTCCAATTAAGCAAAATTTACAGAAAACTCACATTCTGGTGTGTGTGTCAAATGCTTTTCTTAGTCTGGTTTACACCACACGCAAACGCACACACACAGTGGGCAACGAATAAAATGAAAGTAAATAGCGACAGAGTGATTTGAGGAAGACTAAAGTGAAAGTATTCTGTCTATGACGCTGATAGATACATGAGTAAAATGTATGGGAAGCTAAGAGCTAAGAGTGAGTGAAAATGTTCTTGGAAGAGAGTAATTAGTAATAAAGTAAACATACACTCATACATACATACATGCATACATACATACATACATACATACATACATACATACATACACACACACACATACACACACACATACATACACACACACATACATACATACACACATACATACATACAACACATACATACATATACATACATACATACACACACACACATACACACACACACAGTATTGAAGCTTGAGAACAATCAGATACATTTGCAACACATCTGTTGAAAATATTATTGTTCACACACATACATATACATATATACATACAGACAGACAGACAGATAGACACACACACACACACATGATCCAGCATGGCCACAACCTCAAGGCTGAAACATATAAAAGAATAACAGAATATAAATGTGTGCAAAGTACAAGAAATATTAATGCAGTATATGGGGATTGGACAATAAGCGTAATGCAGTGTCAATGGTGGTTCCAGAAATCCCGAGCCATAAACTACAGCCTAGAAGACGAGCCTCATCCTGAAAGATCTGTAGAACTCGACAAGGACATCCTGAAAACCCTGGTGGAACAAAATATCATCGTAACTGTTGAGGAACTAGCAGAGAAGCTTGGATTTGGTCATTCAACCATTCATTGACACCTGTGTGCTATCGGAAAAGTCAGCAAATTGGGTCAATGGGTTCCTCACGAACTTTCCGAGTCTAATTGCATGCAGAGAGTGAATGTATGCTTTTCTTTGCTGTCATATCTCACCACTACTGCGCTATGTATATCTATATATATAAAACTGTAGTTGTGTGAGTGTCTGTCCCCTTCCATTTAGATTCCTAACTACTCCCACATTTTGCGGTACAGTTTAACCAAATTCGGGTAGCTTATAGTCGTGATTCATATCGAGCCCGTCTGAATATAAGCGCGCGTCTACGATGAGTCTACGATTTTAAAAATAATTTAACATCATTTTTCATTCCATTTTAATGCATAATTTTTCGTGTGTCGATGGCGGCGGAGTTGGCGTCCACGCTCACACCTGCACCTGTGGGAAAGGGAGTGTAAGGAAATCAACGTCGTAATGCGTTGTCAAGGAGACCAGTGTTCTTTTAGAACAACGACTTCATGGCTTGAAGACACCAAAACAGAAATGGCTAAGAAAGCGTGTACATGAGTCTACGATTTAAAACAAAATTTACCATCGTTTTTTTTCCATTTTAATGCATTTTTTCGCTATTATATAAGGGAAGTAACTCTCTAAAAATGTCTACGATGAGTCAACGATTTAAAAAAAAATTTACCATCATATTTTTTCCATTTTTAATGCATTTTTTGCTATTTTTTGTCTATAACTCTCTAAAAATGCTTATATAGTTATTTCCCTTACAAACCCGAGCAACGCCGGGCGATACTGCTAGTCCTGTATAAAAATTAAAATCAATTCTACATTCGTAAAAATATAACTTTTCCTCAATATCTTAATTTCGATAAATGCAGGACACTATATAGAGGATGTTTCGCATAACATCCAAGACTGAATTTGGGTATAGAGAGATCCAGGGGACAATTTAAATATATATATATAACAGCGGAAACAGAGTAGCATTCGATGTCCATCATACCAGTAAAATGATATTTGTATAAGTAAAATAAAAATGTTGTAACTGAATGTACATTAAAATGAGATCATATTCAGACATAATAAGACGATGGATAGGTTAAAGGCTAGATTCTTCGTCATGTTCTTAACTATGCTTGCTGTAAGCAAAATTGTGCTAGAATATGACTAAAGATGCATTTGTTATAATATATATATATATATATATATAGCTAATCCAAACATGCAAACACAATAACGCGAGGACGTGGAACAAATATAGTATTATTGGACCCTCAGGAAATGAAAGAAAGAAGGAGGATTTAACGTTTCGAGCGGAACTCTTCACCAGATACATAGAAAAAGGAAAGGTCCAAGGAAGGGAAGACGGAGAAAGAAAATGGCCAAGACTGCATAATTTTACAGCGCCGATATACTGGAGGTGATTGGAGGGAGAAATAGCGGGTATTTCTAGCAGATCTCGTGAATACTTTGAACATCCCTTTTTTGTTTCGCTCGAAAGATATGGTTACTAACTTCATATAGATTAAATTTATACGTGACAGGATATTACAGACCATTGAATAAGGATTTAATTGCTTATAATTTTCAGTCCGTCACTTGCAATAAATATAACATGAAGAATAATCGTACTTTCTCATATTTTGTTGATTAAATGATGGTATGAAATCCAATAATATACGGTGATGTCATAATGATTTCAATTCTGCATTGAAGAATATAGAAAAACAAGTTCACGGTGTTCATTGGCATTTCTGGAAATTTCTCAACTATTATGTAAATTTACATTAAATATTCGTTATTTTTTCCTTTCCTTTCCTTATACTTTTACACTTTTACTTGTTTCGGAGATTGAGCAGTAGCCTATAGCAATATTTTGAAATGTTTAAGTTAAGGAAATCGATGCCCGTATAATTTCAAATATTGTATTTAAGCAACGCATCTTTATTTGCAAAAAACTTTAATTTACGGGGATGTAAACATTCGTAAACCGGTTGTCAAATATACAAGAGAAAAACGGAGGCGTGTGTGCGTGTATGAGGGAGAGAGAGAGTGTGTGTGTATGTCTGTGTGTGTGTCTGAGTGCGTGCGTGTGTCTGTGTGTTTTGTGTGCTTTGAATCCGCTCACTTTCCATCTAACAAGTTCATTCACAAAGCCTTTTGTCTCAGAAGGCAATAACCCAAAGTGCCGGGAGTAGCAAGGAAGGCAAGCTGGTCGTGAAAGGAATTTCTTCCCATTTCGAATCATATATTCTATAGTCGCAGTGTCACGAAAAATATATTTCAAATATTTTTCAGTTGAATGGGGATATTAATCAAAGAATACAGTATTATCGATACACCACAGCTGATGTATTACGCTAGGTATTAGATAACAGTCGTCATATAATCTGTATCCGCCAATCCTGAAGAGTTCGAGTATCTGATAACCGGTCTCTAATCTAATAGCCCTCGCGAAACCGATTAACAAGATCGGCTCTAACAGATCTATGATACAGTACACTTTAAGTATGCGGCATTATGTATTTATACATACATACAATGATACATACATACACATACATACATACATACATAAATAAATACATACATACATACATACGTACATACATTCACACACACACATATATGTATATGCATATTTGTACATAAATATATACATATATACTTATGTTTATATGTACATGTGTGTGTATAAATATATTGTTGTTATTTTCATTATTATTATTGTTATTATTATTATTATCATCATTATTGTTGTTGTTATTATTATTGTTGTTATTTCTTTTTATTTCAGAGTTTGTTGGAATTTATGGAGTCTTGCATGCGTAGCGGGCTTGCTCCCTGAAGCCTGCGGTACCTTGCTATCTGTTCTTTTCAACTATCTGATACTTTCCTTTTTATTCTGGCCGTGCCAACGAGGCAAGACTTTTGTAACATTTCTACTGGGCATTCAATTCCGATTTTCTTTATATATCTCATAACGTCTTCTGTTACTGTCTCCAAGGTCATAACAATAATTGACAGCATCTTCACCTTCTGCATATTCTATTACCGGGCCGTATTTATCTATTTTTGTCACCTTCCTTCTTGACTATTCATGTGTCAAAGGTGCATACAACATCAACTAAATAGCACATGTGGTGGATCTTGTTTACCACCAGTAGGTGCAATCTATTATGCTCTACCACCTGATCAGTTTGGATTGAGAATCCCAGAAGAATTTGCAAGTCTCTCACTCCGCCACTTTGCAATTTGTGCTCATACCACGTCTTGCTTCTCCCAAACTCCCACTTTTCACATAGTTTCTAGTATAGCACTTCACTACCTTATCGTGTCGTCACAACTTGTAGTGGTTTTGGGCAAGTGTAGAGCATTCGTTCGTGATATGGGCAATAGTTTTGTCCTCTCTATTACAAATGCGGCAAAGCGGAGACAGTTGCTCATTCCGAAGGTCGACCCTCCATTTCGTGACCAAATCTCGCTGCCAGTATAGCGCGCTCAGTCTCTTTTTTCAATGTCCCTTTCTTCAGCCAATTCCACCTAAGTTTTCCAGCAACTTCAATTATATTTACATGGAACTAATTGTGTAGTCCCTTCTTTCAGAATGCGTCTTCATGTTGTTTTTGTAATTCCTTTCTTTTTACCTTTTTTCTCTGCTTTCAATACTCCCTCATTCCAAACTGATACCAATAAGGTTTCCTTAATTTGGGATAGATATTTCATTACACCCTCAATTTCGATACTTGCGCAGGCTTCCAATATTATTATTATCATTCAGTAGTCTTACGTTTATCACGTGCTTTCACTGCACTACCGAGCGCAGCTGTGTGTGCCTTGGGTATGTGCTGTGGTTTGTTGTGGTGCTCTTATTTTCACTGTATTGAATACATTTTACGCAGGGTGTGAGCGGTACCTAGTAGTGCTATTTTCTGTTTGTTATATATACTTGGTGTTTTTGTTATGTATTTGTATGAATATTTTTTTATCATACCTAATAAGCCTATTTGCAGGAATTCTTTCTGCTTTTAGGCTCCACGTTCGAATTACCTCTATTTCCAGATCTTTCTAATTTGAAAGTTTATCCTTCTCTTTCAGAGAAACATTATCTTCTGTTGGTATTGATACATCGATGAGAAAGCATTTTTTATCCTGGTGATCTCTGACAATTATATCCGGCCTATTGGCCTTAATTTCTCTATCTGTGTATATTGGCGTATCCCGGAGGCGTAATGTATTTTCTCACAAGAGTTCCGGACACCAGTAATGAACTTATTTGCATACAGCCAATCAGAGCTCACCTTGATCTTGTTGTCAAGTTAACAAGCACCCTCTACCAGGTAAACTCAAGACGAAGAATGATGTTGTAAATCGACCGATCACCAAGTTATGTCTGATTTGAGAAGGAGACAAATAAATAGATAGATTTGCATCTATACATATTCTCGGATTTTGTTAGGGCACATATAGTAAAGATGTGGACAGGAAAATGTGGATAGAGGGTGAGGTGCTGGCAACCCCCTCCCATTACTGGGAGGCATCCATGGTTGACACAAGAACAAGAACAACAAGCATTATCAAATGTGGAAAGAAGCATGGTCATTTCTTACCCAAGTGACTTTATCTTATCGCCCATCACACGTTATGTGCTCACAAATTAGTTTGATAGGCGAGCTGGCAGAATCGTTAGCAGGACGGGCGAAATGCTTAGCGGTATTTCGTCTACAGTTACGTTCTGAGTTCAAATTCGATCGAGGTCGACTTTACTTTTCATCCTTTCGGGGTCGATTAAATAAATACCAGTTACGCACTAGGGTCGATGTAATCGACTTGATCCCTTTGTCTGTCCCTGTTTTTTCCCTCTATGTTTAGCCCCTCCCCCCAGTGGGCAATAAAGAAATACTAAATTAGTTTGTTAGTTGAACTCTGATTCACTATATGCAAATGAATTAATAATTGGGGTCCGGAACTCATGTGGGAAAAAGTTTCGCATCCTGTAGTATGGTTGCTTTCACATTTTCTGTGACCTTTTTCTGGAGTGTATCTATACCATCATTTTTCTGTTGTTATTCCATCATCATCATCATCATCATCATCATCATCATTATTATTTTATACATCTTGATTTGGCTCCATGTAGATTAGTTTTTTAGGAGAGTCATAGGAACCTAGCTCGTCGAGTTAAGTATAAAACAATACATTTCTTTGATCATTGATTTCATACATTTGTGTCTTATTACAATTTTCTTCCCATCTGCTGTTAAATGAACACAAACGATAATATGACACCAAACCTAAAAGTCATATCCCAAATTTAAGTTAACTTTAACTACATATTTTACACGAAGTCAATGCTACCTACACAAACACGACAGTGTCTTCATCAACCTCTTACTGTCAACCACCTCCTTACTAAGGCCCGCTTTTTCTTCGCCGATATTTCCTTCTCGTTCAGTCTTTACTCACGAATTTCATCTTCTTTATGTTCATATCCATTTCTCTTTCGGCAAACACTCTACTGTTATATTTCCTTATATTCCACAAAATTATAGCATTAAAGATTTAATTTGTAACTATCTACTTCGTAATATGAAAGAAAAATTATGTGAAACACTCCTCCTGCAAAGAGAACTCCGTCGAAATCTCGAAGTCACTATCGATCGCATCATTATCAAAACTAAGTACACGTGACTCTTTATTTGTCTGTGCATTGAAATAATGCTTAACAGTTTCCCTATACAATTAACAATAAAGACACACACCAATATCAGAAATGTGTGTGTATGCGTTTGTCTGTGTGTGTGTGTGTGTGTGAGTGAGTGTGTGTGCGTGTGTGCATTTATATGTATCTATCCCTTCGTCTGTCGATAGTACAAAGGTGAGCTATATTGTTATATAAATTGTTGCTTTTCTGTTGACCCGTTGCTAAAATTCTAATGCATCATAAAAGTGAGAATCGTGTGAGCCTACACTCACACACACACACACACACACATGAATGTGTATGTATATATATATATATATATATATATATATATATATATATATATAATTATATAATTATAAATCTATATAAATATATATATGTAATATGTGTATATATATATATATATTACCAGTATCTGATCATACGTATTTATCTACATATCTATCTTTCTATCTTTCTATGTGTGTGCGCGTGTATACATATCTATCTACCTGCCTACATACATACATACATACATACATACATACATATATACATACATACATACGTACGTACATACGTACATACATACATAATACATACATACATACATACATTCTTGCGTACATACAAACACATGCACATGAGTGAGAGAGAGAAAGTGTGTGTAGCGGTCTTTCTATTTGTACATGCATACACATATATTGACGTGTACACACGCACGAAAGTAATCGACATGTTAAATGAAAAATATTATTGTCATCTAGAATTCATCAATCAAACTATCTTAATGGCAATTTAAAAAAAGAAATCAATAACGTTTTTATAATTCTGTCATTAGTTATGTTTAAACTAAGTCATTAATATAAGCTATAAAATGAAAATGAACTAAGAATATAATATATAACCGAAAAACAATGGAAAATGAAGTCAGTACTGCACTTTTGTTTATAAATTCTGTTTTCTATTTAATTTTTACTTGGAATGTAAAAGATTTATTTATTTATTTGTTTATTTAGTTTTTATTTATCTATTTATTTACATATCTATATATATTTATATATTTATATATTTCTTTCTTTATGGAAATGAACGGTGAAGTGAGAGAAGTGTATCATAAAAAAACTTTATTGTTCCGTTCTTTGTGATAGGAGCTTTATGACATACACTTAGACACACACAAAACTTTTTCTCATTGAAGAATTCTAGACTTATTTATCTGCGTGAGTATACACACACACACATCCATCCATCCATCCATCTATTCTTCCAAGCGTCTATCTATCTATCTATCTATCTATCTATCTATCTATCTATCTATCTATCTATCTATCTATCTATCTATCTATCTATCTATCTATCTATCTATCTGTCTGTCTGTCTGTCTGTCTGTCTATCTGTCTATATCTTTATCTATACGTGTACCTACCTATCTACCTCTAAATACAATATGAACGAATGTGTGTGCGTGAGTGAGTGTAGGTGTGAGTGAGTGAGCGTAGGTGTGAGAGAGTGAGTGGAGGTGTGAGTGAGTGAGTTAGTGTGCGTGTGTGTGTGTATGGTGTCGTGCTCATTTTACGTAATACGTTGCAACAGGATGTTGGTAGAGAGATATGAAGTCCTATTGGGTATGTTCAAAATGCACATTGCTGCAAACGAGCGTATCTAGAGAGACAGTGATATAATGTTACATACACATAATGCATATTTCCGCGTGTTTTTTTTGTTTATATGCGTCTGTCTATGTATACGTGTGTATAATGTGCATAATTTTGCTTGTTGCAATATATAGCAAAAAATCGTGATTTTGTTAAGTCATGCATAAATTTGATGTTTATAATCCAATAAGAATTGACAATTTCTAAATATGATTAGAACTTAGAATTACTATCATGTCGATATTCTATCTACTTCCTAATCATATATCAACGCTGAAGTCGATAATCATGTACTAAGAGTCATGTTATCATTTCGTTTTATTACTTCATTTTAGCTTCAGATTTTTATAAGGAAGTCTAAGTGATTAATGCACTCATAGATTTGTGTTTTGCGTTTGGTTAAATGTGGCATGAGATAATTACTAAAATCTCTGTCCTGAGCTCGGACTTTTTAGCCTAGAGTTCTTTAATACAATATTTACATGCAATTATTTATAGTCTTGTCTACTTCGATGTTCATTTTCCAATGTATGATATTAATCTCTTGTTGTCCGAGAAAGACGGTCCTTCAATTTCCTGCTGAACAACCTGCACAAATAATTTATTTACAGTGATCATGTATATGCTGATTCATGTATATGCTCCTCTCCCTCCATCAAATTGACTTTGTCCGCAGAGGTACTCGGTGTACCACGCATCAGGTATCGAAGTGATCGCAGACCAACGTTACATGAATTGTTTTGCTCAAGAGCACCTCGTATCATCCCGTCCAGGAATTGAAATTACGGCTTCGCGGTCGGGAGTGCAGCATACTAAACGCTAGTTCATGAGCTCTTCATATTTTCCAGTAAATAAATATACTTACAGATATACACAAAAATATACATCCATCTTCACCAAGATACAAAACATATCCACACATAACCACATACACTGAAATTTGACACCTTCGTCACTTTTTATCATCCCAAATTCCATTCAGAAAGGTTTGGTCGACGCCAGCTAAGTTGACAGAAAATAAACACTCACGCGCGCAAGTCTGCTTGTGTCTCTGTACATGAGCAAATGTTTGTGCGCGAGGAGATCCGTGTATCTTGTTAGTGCGAGCGAGATTATATGGTTTGTAGGTATGAATGGATGACTTGAAGTGTGTTCCTAATCTATGAATTTCCTTAGATGTCCAAAAGTTTATATTCTGATATCATTAAATATCTTTTCGGAAAGAATGATCATTACATAATCTCGTCTCAAATCTTTGGAAGAATATAACCATCATCCATATTGTCTAACTTCGAATGTTATTCAACGGCTAAGTGTACTTAGTGAGTTGAAAGTAGACATAACCTGAAAAACATTTAAAAAATGCTCACTGATAGAACATATTAGATCTCATGCTTGAGTATTTTCTTCATGCTTGAATATGGTTGGTTATAACTCTAATATGTTCACATAATCCAAACGCTCAGTTACTCGTTATATTAATTTTGTCCACCTCTGTAAACTGGGGAAAGGTATATTGCATTGCTCAAAGAGAAAACGCGTCGCAACATTTTCAATCGAAACCGAGGCTTGTACATCAGAGAGCCGAGATGCTTAAGCACCAGGACTTACAGCTTCATAAACCTCCTTGAAGCAATCACATGACATATTTTCTCTAATTGCTTACTACTAATGTAACATCCACTTTCATGCTCACTAATTTTTCATCTACAAATAATACTCTTGAGCACAATAGTTATAAAATCATAGAATTCTCAATATTTTTGTAATCGTAAGGCGGCGAGCTGGCAGAAACATTAGCACGCCGGGCGAAATGCGTAGCCGTATTTCGTCTGCCATTCTGAGTTCAAATTCCGCCGAGGTCGACTTTGCCTTTCATTCTTTCGGGGTCGATAAATTAAGTACCAGTTACGCACTGGGGTCTATGTAATCGACTTAATCCGTTTGTCTGTCCTTGTCTGTCCCCTCTGTGGTTTGTAAAAAAATAGGTATTTCGTCTGTCTTTAAGTTCTTAGTTAAAATTCCACCGAGGTCGAATTTGTCTTTCATCCTTTTAGGCGTCGATAAATTACGTACCAGTTACGTACTGGTTTCGAGTTAATCTACTAGCGCCCTCCCAAAAATTTTTGGGCCTTGTGCCTAGAGTAGAAAAGAATAATTTTGTAATCGTTTATTTTAAGCTTGGGATGACTTTAGTGAGAATTTCATTTTTAATTCTCTAAAATATAATATTTGCTCTACTTTTATGAAGTAGAAAGCAAGAGAAATAAATAGTGCATCAAAGAAAATGTCCCGCGTATTTAGCACCTCCTTGCCATGTTCTAATTTCAAATCTTACTGTAGTTTTTTTTTAATCGCATAATACTTTACAGACAATAATCATAAAACCAGATATTTGCCGACGCCTAGGGTTCGATAAACAATTTATTGATATTATGCAAATGGTGAATTTTATAAATGCGCTGGGAAAAAAACTGTGGTTTTCGAGTATTCGAATTTGTCTCTTAATGTAAAATGCAGAGAGTGTACGTGTGTGTGATAACCAGACAGAAAGAGGGAGAGGGAGAAAGAGTAGGTAAGAGAAAGAGAAATTGAGAATGAGAAAAACAAGAGCTTTAGAATATTATTTAGTTTCATGCCAAGTTGAAGCTTTATGACTGCAACAAAATTACGTAACGGCCAAGAAGTGAATACTGCACATATTTTCAAATATCATATATAGGAAATAGGAAATCAACTGCAGTTTACATATGCTAGCAGTGTCATATCACCAGACGTTTCTGATATTTCTGACTGAAAAAGAACTTATTTTGTAGGTAATACGATATAACTAATACATAATGCAAGGGAACATGAAAATATGACCGAAAATGTTGTCTATCGATTCAGACATCCAAATGTGCACACACTCACACATAGGTCCACTCAGGCATGTACACTAATATATGTTTATATGTATGCATAGATATATACATACGTGTACGTGCACATGATCCTGCATGTGAGTAAAATTGTGAAATTGAAACGGCAAATATATATGTGCATATATATGTATATATACGGAACTATTTGTGTGTATGTATATGTATCAATATATATATACATATATATATGCATATATATATATGTGTGTGTGTGTGTACGCATATGTGTGTGTGTGTGTGTGTGTGTGTGTGTGTGTGTGTGTGTGTGGATGTATGTCTATACATATGTAAGATCCTAGGATCGATGTGTAGGAAAAAGTTTAGCTTTAGGCAAACAATATAACTATAAAGAAAAACTTTCAGGAACAATATACTGTTTATCTATATCCGTATATATGTTTCATGTATATATACACAGACATCTCAGAAGTAAATACACACCATTATTTTTTGAAAGAAATATTTCTCGGTCTTTAAATGCATTCGAATGTTTACCTTTGACTTTACTGGACATGCCTCTTGTAGCTCTTAACGATTTATTGCGTTTGGGCATCTTTGCCTAGAATCCACCAAAGTAAGAAGGAGTCTAAATGTAGGGTCTTCTTTACCGTTCAGCTCCTTTTGCTTACGTACATATATACTTTTATTCTTTTATTTGTTTGTCATTTGACTGCGGCCATGCTGAAGCACCGCCTTTAGTCGAACAAATCGACCCTAGGACTTATTCTTTGTAAATCTAATACTTATATCGGTTTCTTTTCCCCAAAGGCTAAGTTACAGGGGCGTAACCACACCAACATGGGTTGTCAAGCGATTTTAAACGTGGATACATGAGAGAGCTGGGTGTTCCGTAATTTAAAAAAGATTTTCAAAATTGTTAGTTTCAAAGTGAGAATCACTATTTTTGTAATCTTTTTGTCCTGTTTGTTCAGCCATTAAAAGCAACTCCTTTACTGAGACAGCCGGCACATACCATTTCGCTCGCAAAAGGGGAGTACAGGATGACAGTAAGCCAAAACCGTCCCTATGCTGTGTCTCTTCTTTCCTCCCTCTGTTTCTCTTATGATGTCCGGTTCCACTTGAAGTTGTATATATATTGTGTTGAGATTTGTTATCAATCAGTAATCCTTATTGAGAAGAAACAATGAAAAGTAACCACCACATACAATCACCAAGCATCTCCACTACGTAGTATCGTCGAAGTTTGTGGTTAATAATATTAATCTTTAGTTACAATTTCTCATTCAAGCTACATAATAGGCAGAATTGTCGGATTAAGACAGTAGCGTGTTTTGAGGGAGATCTGGCTGCTATTTTTACCAGGTCTAGCTACCATGTAGAGGTTTTCCTCGTTGGCTCATAAATACATATATACATAAAATCGAAATAAAATACTTAAAGCAACAGTCGTCAAATAAAAAAGCTAAGGTTCATGCAGTGTTATGGGCCAAGTAAATTTCCAACTTCTTGCCTATAGCGAGCCCAGAGCAAACTCTTATCTTTTACGCTATTTCAGTATTGCGTTTCTATTGTAATGTGAGATAATACTTTCAGTTTGAAAGAAGTATGTCCTATATATATATATATATTCCTTATGCATTCCAAAACCGAGTTACAGGTTTTGACGTATGGGGTATCCAAAGATTCAGTACTACTTCGGCTATAAATTGAATTTAATTTCCATTCACATATTTGCATTTCAAAAATTTAACATTATAATTTTTACATAAATCAACTATCGTGAACATTTTGTACGATGACGTCACATTTTCTATGTGTGTGTGTACCTTAAAAGACATCAGTCATCACGACACACACCTTCACTCACTCATTCTATCTCTCTTTTTCACTCTCTTTTACAGACACGCGCACGCACGCGCGCGTACATTTAATATAGACATTCATACATCTTTCCCTTTCTTTTTCTGTCCTTTTCAATTTCTCCTCTTTTAATTTCTGCTCTCTTCAAATAATTTTTTAGGGAATGAGCTGGAGAAACTCTGAAAAGACGTAATCTCTCCAGAAACAAGTATAAAACAAGCAGGATTGTAGAAAACCGAAGGCAAAGGTCTGAAGCGAGACGAGATTTTCTCAAGACCAGCAAATGCATGTGGCAGGACTTAATGCTGGATCATTAAATCAACGTTTTAACGATTAGACAGAGATCCATCCCATTCTTATAAAAATTATAACTTTGTCCAAATTGGTGTGCTAAACAGAAATTGTCGTTTCTGTATAGCTTTAAAATGTTCAAATGAAGCAAATGGTATGTGCAGCTCAGGCGGTCAGGTAACATTGCCAGCACTACCATCTCCTTCTCTTCTGGATTTTCTAGAAGGAACTTTCATCCAGTCAAAGGATTTTCTGAACAATATCAGACAATACAAATCTGCATTTCAAATGACATCGTTTGGTGCATCTAAGAAGGTAGATAAACATGAATTTATGGCGACGTCAAGTTCAAGGGCAAGTCCATCACCTCAATGGTTTCCTGTTACCCAGAAATGAACAACTACAGTTCATCCAAATTTACTTTGAGTGATGTAGGACAAAAACCGGAAGGAGGTGTTAAAACTTCAGATGATGGGTCGTGTTAGACACAACGCTGATTGCTGCGCAAGAGAGTATATCCACTGAACGTTTTTCAGTGCATTCAAAAATCACACAACCCCAACATCCGATATTCCATGACAGGTTAGGGCCTGAAATACTCCAAACGAACGCATAGCATGCTGCTTAGTCGAATTAGCCCAGCATTTACTCCACAAATGTTTTATTGTCAATGCTGCACTTTCCCATATCACATGTTTCAACACAACTGTAATATATTTTAATCCCGAGCAACACCAGTTATCTCTGTTAGTATATATATATATATATATATATATATATATATATATAGAGAGAGAGAGAGAGAGAGAGAGAGAGAGAGAGCATTTGGCATACACTATCTTCTGTCTTCCTCACTAATTATATATATGTATGTATGTATGTATGTATGTTTATATATATATATATATATATATATATATATATATATAGATAGATAGATAGATAGATAGATAGATAGATAGATAGATAGATAGATAGATAGATAGATAGATAGATTGATTTGTGTGTAAATAACTGTGCATTTGAGTGCCAGTGTATCGTAACTTAAGTTTCTACTTGTGTTTTCAGCGAAGACGTTTTCAGCTTGACGAATGTGAAGGCAGGTTGCGTTGCAATATTTTAATTTGCCAAAAATGAAGACAAATGTTGATCGTAAGCTGACTCACCATATTGAATTTAGATATACGTGTTAATAGTTAGCGTTACTCAGACGTTTTAAAGGCTAGCCATTTTAAGACATCGCATCACTTCACGAATGTTTCATTTTATCAATTTTTTTTTACTCACAATCATATACAAAGACACACTGCAATTTATGTGTGAAAAGAAGCCTGTGTGTGTGTGTTTTTGTGTGTATGTGTGTGTGTGTGTAACACATTCCTTTACTGTTGGTCACATGCTCTTACAAAGTTATAGAAATGACTAACGCAGTAAGTATGGCGTGAAAAAGAAAATGAAAACGAACATCGTGAACAATAAGGGATTGGGGTGAAGTCCATTTAAATTTATCGATACACGTTCCAATAGAAAGGCGTTGTGTGCAACAGTGAGTGGAAGATGGGCAGAGAAATATTGTGGGAGAAAGACGTGAAGTATATTGACAAGGAAACGTATATAGTCATTCACAAAATATTTCATAATTATTGGTGACAAATTTACGTACACAAACAGGCACGTAAATCTATACATGTAGGCATATGTATAAACACATATATGCATATATGTATGAATATAAATATATATATATTGGTGCTGACATGGCTATATGGTAAGAAAATTGCTTCCCAAATACATGGTTCCGTGTTCATTCATACTGCGTGGCACCTTGGACAAGTACCTTCTACTATACCTTTTGTGTGACCAAAGCCTTGTGAGTGGATTTGTTAGGCGGAAACTGAAAGAATAGAAGTACTAGTCTAAAAAGAATGTCCTGGAGTAAATTTCTTTTGAACTAAAACCCTTAAAGACGTGCCCCAGCATAACCACAGTCAAATGACAGCAGCAAGTAAATGAATTAAAAATTGTATTTGTATAAGTATGCAGTAGTGGGGAAAATTAGAGGACGAAAATAAAATTTTAAGATATACACATTTCTTCAGTTTTCCGAATGAAATTTTTATTGTGTATACTTAAAATGTGTTCATTATTTACAATAAATTTTGTAGGAAGTGATTAATAACTAATTGATTTGTAATAGAGAAAATGCTTATTTGAAAAATACAAGACGACCAAAATTAAAGAAAGTATGAGTTAAAATTTAGAAAGTAGAATCTAGCAACACTCTAACCAATGTAAACTAAGTTCACCTAATAGTGTAATGATTTATATTGAACAGTACCGAATTAATTATCATATAAAATCGACGGAAAAATTGCTGAAAGTCTTAGGAAGTGAGTGGTCACAGTGAAAAAATTTCTGCTGTCGCCAGAGTCATTACCTGATCAAAAGGGGAAATGATTTCTGTGGCAGGTATTGAACCAATGATTAGATTCATGGTAATGTGAATGCAGCTATATAAAAATTATTATTCTGCAGCATGTGGCGCCAGCTATGGGGTCACATCCAACTCATCAGCTAATCTTTGTGCTGGATAATGTTCATATTTTCATTTCTCATTTACTTATTTATATAAAGGGTAAAGGCCCCATTTGATCACAAATGACCATGGGATTGCACCTAGAAAGTTTTCCCTCTGAGGCACAAATCTAGGCAATGTTGATTTTGGAAGACCAGCAGTCGCCCATGCATAGCGGTCTTCCCTCTTCACACCACTGGTTGCTACAGCTGATTGAACTGCAGCAACGTGAAATAAAGTTCTTGCTCAAAAGCACAACACATTGACTGGTTCGGGAATTGAAATCACATCCTCACGCTTATAAACCCAATTCTCTAACCCCTTCACACGCACACACACACGTGTGTGAGTGTGTATGAACATCCATATACATACATACATACAGAGATGCGAGTGAAGAGAAGGTGGAGATTAATACAATTTTCATGGGTATCCGCTTTTTTTCTTTATTTGCATTTATATTCTGTTTTTTTTTTGTTTTGTTATTTTTTTTACTTAAAATCGATTGTTTTCCTTCGTTTAAATCGAACTCTTTCACATAAGATTTGGACAAAGCATATATATATTTCCGTTATAATTGTGTGTGATCTTATTGTATTATTACAAAAACAAATTGGGGGTGAATTCGGAAAACGTTGGGTTGTGAGGTTAATATGCTTTACGATAATTGTTTCATTTTTTTTTATTTTCCGAATTCCCACTGAGGCCTATTAAATAGGCACCAGTCGAATATTGGTATCATTCTAATCAACCAAC
Source organism: Octopus sinensis (assembly GCF_006345805.1). Classification (NCBI taxonomy): domain Eukaryota; kingdom Metazoa; phylum Mollusca; class Cephalopoda; order Octopoda; family Octopodidae; genus Octopus; species Octopus sinensis. The sequence continues at coordinate 81,460,373 of NC_042999.1, forward strand.
ATACCTTTTCTCAGATTTATTCGGCTTGTGCCTAAACGAGAAAAAAGTACTGCTGTAAAAGTGTATTACCGAGAGTGTTATTTTTCATTTTCCGTGTATGTACTTCCCCGATTCATGCATGCTTTGGGAAGTGTTCCAGAAACAAACTGAGCGGAATATCTGAGTAATTGATATTTGGAATTTCCCACGTAACTACTGCATTTACACCACGTATTAAAATATCAATTTCTCTACTACCCACAAGGGGCAAAACACAGAGGGGACAAACAAGGACAGACAAATGGATTAAGTCGATTACAACGACCCCAGTGCGTAACTGGTACTTAATTTATCAACCCCGAAAGGATGAAAGACAAAGTCGACCTCGGCGAAACTTGAACTCAGAACGTAACGGCAGACGAAATACAGCTACGCATTTCGCCCGGCGTGCTAACGTTTCTGCCAGCTCACCGCCTTTCATGTATTAAAATATCATCGATATACGAGGGACTTTGTAATGACACCGATCTGCTATAACGCGTGCATACTTTCTATTAACGTTTGATTACCAGAATAATGGTCTTGTCATTATAATGGGAAGAAAATAAAAAAGGTTATATAAATAGAAACATCTTCTATTATATCTAAATGTGTTTCGTTTAGTCGTACTCATATAGCATTTTATAGTTTCCGTAAACCTAAGATATTTGTTCTTTTTTCGTTTTTCATTTATATATAAACTAGCTCCTGGTGCAAAGGTTTACGCGAAAACAGTTTAAATTTACGATATATTAAATAATATGATTAAATGAATTTGTGTGACTGTATGTTTCTGTCTCGTTTTCTTTATATGTATATATATATAAACATATACATACATACATGCATACGTACG
>NC_042999.1:81463746-81526246 GCF_006345805.1 Octopus sinensis
TCAGTAACGATGATAAGAAAGAAAATAAGAACAAGAAAATTAATTGATGTACCAGCAGCAGGGCGGAAGTACAAGCAAAAGCCGCAGAGTCACCACCAACACAAACACCATCACAATAACAACAACAGCAACACCAGCTACTACTACTACTACTACTACTACTACTACTACTACTACTACTACTACTATTGCTACTGCTGCTGCAACTACTACTGTTACTACTACTACTATTACTACTACTACTACTGCTAATACTGCTACTGCTGCTGCAACTACTACTACTACTACTACTACTACTACTACTACTAGTGGTGGTGGTGGTGGTAGTAGTAGTAGTAGTAGTAGTAGTAGTTGCAGTAGTGGTAGTAGTAGTAGGTGGTGGTGGTGGTTAAATAAGAAGCCACCATATATGATAATATTAAAGGCAACAAATTGCAATGGCGAGCGGCTTTGCAATAATCATCAGAATTCTTGAAATTCCGATGGAATTGTTATCAGAATTCAACAGTCATCAAACATTGGGTTAAAGGTTGGCAACGGTCTTCAATACAGTATCATCAGTCAGATATCTTCCCACCCCAACACGGTATCCTGATATATGAACAACTATAATAACACACAATAAAATAGGGCGTAAATGAAGATGAAGGAGGAATGGGAGAAGAAAGAGGAGGAATGGGGAGGCAAAATCCAGTATTAAAAGTAACACATGGCGACTAGAGAATGAGAGAAAGATTTATTGGTTGGATGAGAGAAATAGGAGAGATGAATAGCAAAAGCATGACATTTTTAAAAAGATCAAAATAACAAAAAACTAAGCAAGCAGAATTTCATGAATAGAGACTGACTGAACGGAAAGGAAAGTGAAAGTAGGTAACGGGAAATGGGAAGAAGAGCTGGAAGGTAAGATATGTGAGTGTTATGAATGGAATGAGGGATGAATCTATAGAGAGAAGTTAGGAGAACTGGTTTCAAATTTTGGCACAAGGCCAGCAATATTTGAAGAGGAGTAACTAAGCCGATTACGTCAAATCTAGTACTGTACTGATACTTATTTTATCGGCGCCGAAAGGGGTGGATGAAAGGCAAAATCAACTTCGGTGGAATATAAACCCAGCTCCTATAGGCGAACGAAATGTCGCAATGTATTTTCTCCTGCGCGGCCACGATTCTGCCAACATGCCAGATTAGCCATATTAACTTTTGCAACATAATTTGTGATTTTCTTGATATTTAGAAAGTTGATAAACACTGATTTTTGATGGAATTTTATTTACATTATTATTCTCATGAATGGCTGTGTGGAAAGAAGCTTGCTTCCCAAACACTTGGTTCCGGGTTCAATCCCATCGCGTGGCACAATGGCCAAGCGTCTTCTACTATGGCATCGAGCCGACCGAATCTTTGTGAGTGGATTTGGTAGGCGGAAACTGAAAGAAGCCCGTCGCATAAGTGTGTGTGTCTGTGTCAGTGATGTGTCTGTATCTCTGTGTGTGTCCGTGTTTGTCCCTCCATTACCACTTAACAACCGGTGTTCGTGTGTTAACGTCCCCTTAACTTAGCGGTTCCGCAAAAGAGACCGATAGCATAAGTACTAGGCTTACAAAGAATAAGTCATGAGGCTGATTTGCTCGACTAAAGGTGGTGCTCCAGCATGGCAGCAGCCAAATTACTGAGACAAGTAACAGAGTATATATTTCTGTGGTGACAAAATTAAATCTGCTGACGAAAAGATGACGAAGAAAACAATCAGTCACTAGCAGAGTTCCTAGAAACGATGAGAGTTATCAGCGATGTAACAAAGATATTGAAAAATTTATACGGCATAGGGAAATAACAAGCAATAGTGACAAAATGGTTGCTTAGCTAACTAGCGCTACTCTCGTCTAAATGAAGCTACTGAGTTTTACTCAAACAGTTATTTAACTCTGGTTAAATATTTGCATGTTTCATAGAAATTTTACGCAAAATTATTTGCTGAACAAAGCTATTTACTTTGCAAATAGCGTCTAGCACAGCATGATATTTTCACTTAAAATGATGTGCAGACATTAACCAAAAAAGATACGAATATACTATATATTATGGTTTTTATTATTAATATATTTAAGCAAAACAATTTTAAATGTACACCTGTAAACAAAAACTGTGTATATTTTCTAAGAATTTTATCGATAATATTAAATTAATATCTTAGCTATGAATTTGTATCATACATAAATGGGCGTGGAAACACAATCATACACGCATATAGGATGATATTCGGGCTATATTTGACGAATTTTATGCTTTTTGTTTAAAAATCTATTGGTGAACAATCAACGGCGTTTGTCAATAAGGATGTAAGTTGTAGTTTAGAAAACCTTAGCTGACTTGTAGGACTCGGAGCCATCCGAATATTGGAAAGGAGCATCATGATGAATCGCGCCGGGTATCACAATCCAGATAACTGCTGCTCAGTGCCCTGTGAGCACTGGAAGAATGTAAGATTTGGTATGAACAGTTGTAACAGAGACTACGAAGCTGTGACCAGCCTAAGGGACACACCAGGCGTTCTAGCTGCGACCACTGGCCACCGTTCATTCCCGCAATTTAAACAGGGCTTTAGGCCCAATTCTGACCGGCTATATGAAGTTGCTAGGGACTGAAGTCAATCCCTTGCTAGACAGGATTGCTGCTAGCGGTCCATATAGATGGAAGCAGGATTAAACACCTTTCCATACCCCAGGAAATATGAAAAGTGGTTGTCGAAGAAATTGTATATTTACATTGTTTACATTTGACGGATATTTGTTTACGACTTCGATTTCAACCAGTGACCTGAATACTAATACTACTACTACTACTACTACTACTAATAATAATAATAATAATAATAATAATAATAATAATATCTACTTCAGAAGGAAGGAAAAACTGATACAAGAAGCGGCAAAACACGAGCAAAACAAAAAACTGTTCTCAGTATTTAAGGAAGCTGACAAATACAAACAAGAAATCATACCACCAATAAATATGAAGAAGAAGATGAAGAAACAACAAAAGCTATAAAACAAATGAAATCCAAACTAAAACTAGAACAGCAAAGAACCATTATAAAACGATGGCAAGAATAGCCCCTTCATGGTAAATACTGGACTAAACTAAATGCGAAAGAAATAGACAAAGAAAAATCCCAGCAATGGTTGAGAAGATCAGGACTCAAAGCAGAGACAGGGGGATTTTTAATTGCAGCAAAAGACCAAAGCCTCCCCACCAGAAATTACCAAAAACATTTAATGAAAAGAAATATAACAAGTAACTGTAGAATATGTGGAGATGGACAAGAAACAATAAATCATATCTCTGGCTGCCCAGTCCTGGCTAAGAAGGAATATATTCACAGACATGACAGAGTTGGAACCTACATACACTGGAAGCTATGCCAACATTATGGAGTAACAACAGAAAAAAGTTGGTATAGGCACACACCATAATAGGTCACAGAAAACGAGAAAGCAACCACAATCTGGGATATGCCGATACACACAGATAGAGAAATTAAGGCCAACAGACCAGATATAGTTGTCAGAGATCATGAAGGAAAAAATGCTTTCTAATTGATGTAGCAATACCGGCAGATGACAACGTGTCTCTAAAAGAAATGGAGAAACTTTCAAAATACAAAGACCTGGAAATAGAGATAACCAGAGTGTGGAATCTGAAAACAGAAACAATTCCTATCATAGTAGGTGCATTAGGCATGATAAAAAATATTCAGACAAATAATAACAAAAACACCAGGACTTACAAACACATATAACATACAGAAAATTGCACTACTAGGCACTGCACACATCCTACGCAGAACACTTTCCATACAATAACCATCGGAGCATCACAAATCACAGAACATACCCAAGGCACACAGAGCTGCGCTCGGTAATTAAGTGAAAGCACGCTATAAAAATAAAAATACTGAATAATAATAATAATAATGATAATGATAATGATAATAATAATGATAATAATAATAATAATAATAATAATAATAATAATAATAATAATAATAATAATAATAATAATAATAATAATAATAAATGCCCTGATGCAGTACCAGGCAGTGGCTCTCATGACTTCTGATCTTAACTGATTGGAAGTGTTATCATGTACATTGTTCTGTCTTGGTTTAAAAGATGGGCTACAGCAAATATTCTGCTCAATACCACAGATTTGCATGTCAGTTGTTTGACCTTAACCAGTTGGCATGTCACTTAGTGGCTGACGATATGTGCATCTCTGATCACGAGCAGAAGTAGTGGGGGAGCATCATAGCCATGTGTTGAGAGGGATTCTTTAGGGTTTGGATAATTCACCTCTGGAAACATGGGTGATTCGTTCAACACCCTTAAACAATCCTTATTCAAGGACCTTTTGAGCGGGATGGGTTACTCTACCAGAAGAAAATTCTAACTGGGCCCCACCTGCAAGGTCATGTGCTGTTTATCTTGATATGAGGTCACCATGTCGCGCACATATGGTTGTGATGCATGTGCCTGGTGTACCCTTATCAGACGGGTAGTCATGATGGGTATACTGGGCTTCATATATTTTACCCCAGTGTCACTTTGATGGCATGCACTGCTCTCTCACTCAATAATAATAATAATAATAATAATAACAACAACAACAACAACAACAACACAACAACAACAACAACAACAACAACAACAACAATAATAATAATAATAATAATAATAATAATAATAATAATCAAAGCCTCCCCACCAGAAATTACCAAAAACATTTAATGAAAAGAAATATTACAAGTAACTGCAGAATATGTAGAGATGGACAAGAAACAATAAATCATATTATCTCTAGCTGCCCAGTCCTGGCTAAGAAGGAATATATTCACAGACATGACAGAGTTGGACCCTACATACATTGGAAGCTATGCCAACATTATGGAATAACAACAGAAAAAAGATGGTATAGGCACACACCAGAAAAGGTCACAGAAAACGAGAAAGCAACCATACTCTGGGATATGTCGATACACACATATAGAGAAATTAAGGCCAACAGACCAGATATAGTTGTCAGAGATCATGAAGAAAAAAAATGCTTTCTAATTGATGTATCAATACCGGCAGATGACAACGTGTCTCTAAAAGAAATGGAGAAACTTTCAAAATAAAAAGACCTGGAAATAGAGGTAACTAGAATGTGGAATCTGAAAACAGAAACAATTCCTATCATAGTAGGTGCATTAGGCATGATAAAAAAATATTCAGACAAATACATAACAAAAACACCAGGACTTACAAACACATATAACATACATAAAATTGCACTACTAGGCACTGCACACATCCTACGCAGAACACTTTCCATACAATAACCATCAGAGCATCACAACAAATCACAGCACATACCCAAGGCACACAAAGCTGCGCTCGGTAGTGAAGTGAAAGCACGCTATAAAAATAAAACTACTGAATAATAATAATAATAATAATAATAATAATAATAATAATAATAATAATAATAATAATAATAATAATAATAATAATAATAATAATAATAATAATAACAACAACAACAACATCGAAAAATACCTTAGAAATGAGAACCCTGAAGATGGCTGGAGGGGTATCAGCCGAAACGTTGTGTTGACTACAAACAAGATGAACACAAATATCCATCTAATGTAAATAATGGAAATAAGTAAGTAAAGTACATAACTCCTCATCTCTTAAGTATAGAACTGAAGAAATTGTGGCCACAAATTCTGGTCTCATAATTTCTCCAATTGTAATCGCATAGATTACTATTTGAAGGGTGCGGTGGAGAAAGACACCAACCACTCTCTCTGCTGCACCAAGGCCGAAATGTTGGTCCAGGTATGCGTCAGGTCCCGGAGCGATGTCGAAAGCATGTCGGAAACTAAATGCAGTTACTTTGAGTAAACTGTTATTTCCCAGCCCATATATATTTCATATTTTCCGGCCTTTTAAAAATACATTTACTTTTGAATGGGATATTGTCTTAAAAAGACGTTTGTAAATTGTCAAATTTAGCCCTAACGCCTGTTACATACGTTGCATAATTACTCGTATGTGGAGGCGCAATGGCCCAGTGGTTAAGGCAGCGGACTCGCGGTCCTAGGATTGCGGTTTCGATTCCCAGACCGGGTGTTGTTAGTTTTTATTGAGCGAAAACACCTAAAGCTCCACGAGGCTCCGGCAGGGATGTGGTGATCCTTGCTGTACTCTTTCACCACAACTTTCTCTCACTCTTACTTCCTGTTTCTGTTGTACCTGTATTTCAAAGGGCCAACCTTGTCACTCTCTGTGTCACGCTGAATATCCCCGAGAACTACGTTAAGGGTACACGTGTCTGTGGAGTGCTCAGCCACTTACACGTTATTTTCACGAGCAGGCTGTTCCGTTGATCGGATCAACCGGAACCCTCATCGTCGTAACCGATGGAGTGCTTCCATAATTACTCGTATGCATGTATTCTCTGTGTGTGTGTGTATGCGTGTGTGTGAATGTGTGTTTGTGTGTGTGTGTTTGTGTGCGTGTGTGTTTGTATGTATATATAGGTAGGTAGATAGGTGTGTAAGTAGGTTTGTAGGTAGATAGATAATTAAATAGATTGATAAATATATGAATAAATGATAAAGAAATGGAGGCATCTGTTTGCGATGAATTGACAAATTCATAAAAAACGTTTGTTAGACCTTGTCCATTGTCTTTTCAGGGTCGATAAAGAATAAAACAGTCAAAATCCAGGGCGGTAGGTCATAGTATGACTGTAGGCAGGCTGTCTGGTCCAGTATCTGCCATGGTTTTGCGGTCTGATGAAACGGGTACACAGAGATATCGATCATGCCTTTACTTTGTAAAATTTCCGATCGTCGGTGCTGTGAAGCGGAGAATCTCACGATATACAGAATACTTAAATATACTGTCGGAAATCCTAGAATTTATATTTTCGAAATAAAAGTCCGTTAATTTTCTTTTAGATTGTCAAACCATGAGTGTTTTATGAAGAAAATATAGAGTGTTGTTAGGATTATTCATAGCTTTTATAGAATTTGACGATGAGTGAAGGATTTAATATATTTTAATATCAAATGTTCAAGGTATTAGGCAGATGATTAGCGAAAGGTCTCAATAGTGAAACTAGGACTCTTCCTAGACCACAATGAGAATGATCAAGTATCCATTTGTTGCTAGTATGTTTCTTCAACACTAATCACTAATTTTAACAGTCCTGTTTCTTAGTTCTTCGTTGCATGTATATTGAGGGCGTATGTATGCGTGTGTGTATCAGTGATCTCTAGTACGGATGCGCCACGAGTACTTGTAATGGAATGTATGCACACAAGTTCCTTTATTATCGTATTAATGTGCCGACAACGAAATAGCGATCTAATGATGACTATTGTTATGGTTGCTATTTTCAGACTTGCTTTACCTGAGAAACTAAAAGATGAAATGTCTTCCGGTGTGACTTTCTAGTCTTTATCCCTAGTTGCACATTATCCAAGATACTATTGTCCAGGCATGAGGGTGATCTTGCTGTTACCGTTGTTCCTGATAAATGTAATTATAGGTGAAAGTGTTCATAAAATATGGTCGTTGAATTGGTGATTGCGGCTAGGGTTGATGTACATATATTTCTGTTGTCGATGAGTGGACTATGATTTCACGTATAATTGTAAAAATGGCTTGGCTTCATATCATAAATAAGAATTTGAACACATTGTATATAGCATGTTTGTGCTGCTATACGTTTTTGCCCATTCCTGTCCGGTGGATATTTCTAGACATTATAAACCGGAAATAGATTTCTGAGTCGTGCTATGTACAATGGTGAACATAACATCCTTGAAGCATGATTTGGAAATGTCAACGTGAAAAAATGTTCAAGGAAATTGGAAATGTCTTAGATCTCATCACACAGAGTGCACGTTCGATATTGGGAAGAACAGTATATCTAGTAAAATATTTGCATTTGCGTTTGAATACATATACACACACACGATCAGACACACACACGCACACGCATACACGCACACATTAGCACACACATGCTACACACGCATACACGCAACTACGTGTGAAACAAATACATTCTCACGTATACATGCCAATGCACTCAACTATACCTATACAGATAGCGATACGTACGCCAGTATATAAGCGTATATATTGTCTAAATATATAATTATCCTAAATATATCTACAGATAAGAGCAGGCAATTGTATTCATAAATATAAGCATATATATCTATACGCGCATACATACAAGCTTAAATACATACACAAATACATGCATTCACGCATACAAATATAATCCTACTTACGCACATATACATATATATGCAAATACATATGTGATATACATGTGTAGGTATGTGCATGTGTGTATATGTATATATATATATATCTCTATATATCTCTCTATATATATATTCATACATATATATGTATATGCATATGTATATATAGACATGCATATAGTGAGAGGGAGAGAAGTGAATATACACATACATAGGTACATACATATATATGTATATGCATATGTATATATAGACATGCATATAGTGAGAGGGAGAGAAGTGAATATACACATACATAGGTACATACAAAATACATACATGCATGTGGACATCGAGGCAGAGAAGGGGAAACTATTAATATTTTGACCTGTAAGTTGGGGAAGTTGTATGGGAAGTCAATGGTAAGCATGCAAATATTAAACCTACAGCATCACAAATAAGGAAATAAAATAAACTAGTTATCGAACCAATATGGCAAGAAGAGAGAGAGAGAGAGAGAGAGTTACAGAAAAAGAGAGAGAGAGAGAGCATGAAATAGAGAGAGAAACAAAGAGAGGTTGGGAGAGCTGAATGTAAACATTCCAAACACACACAACAGCCACGCACGTGCATAAAGACGTAAGCATGCGCAGGGAAATCTCTTTATGAAGTTATGTAAATAAGGTCTTTCTTGAACGTTTTCGATTTTCCTACTTACCAATGAAAATAGACGTCGATGTAACTGCTGCTTCAATCATCAACAACAATTACAACAAAATCAGCACCCCTCCTCTAACTCCTCTTCCTCCTACTATTACTACTACTTGTACCACCACCACCACCACTACTACTACTTCTACTACTAATGACGATGATGATGATGATGATGATGATGATCATGATGATGATGATGAGGGGGAGGAGGAGGAGGAGGAGGATGACGATGATAATAACACCAGCAATAATAATGTTTTCTTTTTCCGCCACCAATTGTTGACTAAAGTATCGCTGTTGGTCCAAGACGATACAGTGATAGAGCAATTAAAGAACGAATAGGAAAGGCAAATATCGAAAAATTCTCCAAATAGTGATAGAACTTAAAGGACACTCGTAGAAAGCTCACAAAATCACGATTCCCTTGACTGCTCGACTCCCCTAAATCACTGTCACACTGACTACTAGGCTCCTTCTTTTTGTTGTTCTATCTGAAGGCACATGCTCGGAACCAACCCGTGTAGTTGGACCACGATCGACACTCTCTTCCACTGTTGGAAAAATTGCTGAGAGACAGTACCTTCATCTTTACAAGGAATTTCCTATTCAGTTGTATAACAAAAGCAACAACAACAGAAACGAAAACAACAATCTCCTCTGCTTGAGGCACAAGGTTTCCAGACAAACGGACACTGGTTGTATTCCTCTTCTAAAGGAAGTCGATAGGACGATATTCACAATGGACACAGCTGATGGCTGGATCCGTCCTACACATGACAGCAAGTGTTCGACGTAAACCAAAGCACGACTGTGCGTGCGCTTCGGACAAGCCCAGCTACCTGTACTTCCATGCCTGTAAAATGTATCCCAAAGCAGCAATGCCCCAATCACCACCACCACAGTTATAGCCAGGCCAAAGACTTCTGAAAATTGAAATTATCTATGAGGATACGGCTCAAAAGTTCTCCAGGACAGAGCAGTCAATTGTTTCTCGTTGACTGTCGTCGACATTCAGTCTCCTCGAGAAAGCTATTTATAGAAGTACAAAGAGAAACTTCCACCACATCGCCCACCTGACAGAGGAGTGTGAACGCCTTACGACACCCTAGGTACCAGGAACCTTGCTTTGTCTTTGCTTGATCTAGGACTGCAGATCGTCCAGAGACGAGTTGCGGAAGCGCGACTCTGATAACTAGCGATCACACCAGTCTATCAACTACGAAGCATTGAAGGGCTTGTAGCCTCTGCGCATGTTTTCGCATCAGCAAACACGGCATGCCCGATCTTCTATTCAGTGGGTGTTGACAACAAACGAAGCGCCTGTTTAGTGGAACGCCTTCTTTCTACAGAAAGCGCACGAGTGTGCACTTCAGTTTGGTTAGACATAGGCAAAGCACGATTGTCAGGTGTTAATATATAGCGGAAGCAATGCATACGTTCGCCACCTCTGCACAAACTTTCAGAGATAGCATTCTCTCGGCTCACATCTCTGTGCAATTGGTGACCCTACTCGTCAACTCTTTTCATTTCTTCTTTACGAGGAAATCTGGACCAAACTAGACACCAAGCAATTTAACCGATCCACGACGTTATTGGACAGCATACACCTGTCTCACCAGGTGCAGAACAGATATTTTAGTTAATCATTGCTCCTGTCACCGCCACATATTTCTTTAGAGCAGTACCCATCAGATCTCTATGGTGCGTAGATTACGAGATGCATAATTATAGTTACTCAGGTGTGATACATTATTATGTTCTTTCATTATTTTATTCTTTTATATGTTTCAGTCCAATGAATGTGGTCATGCTGGAGCACCACCATTGTTATCATCTTTCTACTTTCCACCTTTGTCGGATCATCTTTTGGTGAAGGATGGGGTTCGATGCTACTGCCCTCTTTTAAGTATTTTGCTTAGATATTGGCTCAACCGGGATCTCGGCGAGTCAGAGGTCAAGTTCATGTTTGAAAACGTCTACATCCACACCATGGAAGCTCCTAAGATGTTTCGGCAGACAGTTAAACAGTTGTGGGCCCTTGAAACTCAAACTATTGCAGTACATCATCCTTGACCGAGATGAAGAAGTTGGGACGGTAGGGACAGCACAGTGACGTCCTGTTCGTGGTATAGTATAGCTCTTTATTCCAAATTTTGGTACCAGTCCTTCCAGTATCTTCCATATATATATATATATATATATATATATATATATATATATATATATATATATAATATATATATATATCACTGCATACCTCTCCCGCCTTCGTTCCAGGGAATAGAGTCAAAGCTCTTTCAATCTGTCCCAGTAGCTCAGTCGCTCCATTGATACAATTTTCTTTGCGTAATGTCGTTGGACTGCTTCAAGCTCTGCTATCGTCCGTGTAGTATAAGATGACCATAGCTGAGAGCAGTAGTCCAGTTGACTGAGGATAAATGACTTCCATAGTGTCATCATAGTTTCTTGGTCCCTTGTCCGGAAGTTTCTTAGAATCCAACCGGTCAGTCTTCTGGATACTGCTACCATTTTGTTGATATGTATTTCTTTATTGCCCACAAAGGGCTAAACATAGAGAGGACAAACAAAGACAGACAAAGGGATTAAGTCGATGACATCGACCCCAGTGCGTGACTGGTACTTTATCTATCGACCCCGAATGGATGAAAGGCAAAGTCGACCTCGGCGGAAATTGAACTCAGAATGTAACGACATTTCGCCCGGTGCGCTAATGTTTCTGCCAGCTTGCCGCCTTATTTTGTGAATATGTGTGAGAAATGAGGCATTGTTGTTCATTTCTATTCCAAGATCACGCACCGTATTTGACTCTGGGATCGTTGCTCCACTTGGTCCAACGTACTGATGTCATGATTCTTGAGCCCTGCTTAAATGGTTGCGGAGGGACTGGAATTTACTTGCATTAAATTGCATGTTGTTATCGCCAGATGTATAGATGGCATCTAGATCTTTCTGTAAGAGCATAGCATCAGAGGTTTCCATGACTGACTGCGACATTTGTGTCGTCGGCATAGCTGGTAAGCATGACTGCCTCTGTCACTGATGACATATCCGATAGGGCTACTATGAAAAGCAGTGGCCCCCAGCACAGTGCCATAGGCCACTCCACTCCCTATTGGTATCCCTATGGAGAGAGAGAGAGAGAGAGAGAGAGAGAGAGCTCAGTTGGCAGCTACAGTTTAGCTCCTGACCTTCAGGAAATCATCCAGCCACTCTCCGACTTTACCTATGATGCCGAGTCCCCGTATTTTGTGGTATATCATTCCATGGTCGACCTTGTCAAATGCCTTCGCAAAGTTGAGGTATACCACATCCACATTTGAGCAGTTCATTCATTAATTGCTTCAGTACCCAGTCATAGTGTTGCAGAAGCTGTGTAAGACAGATCCTTCCCGGGCGAAAGCCATGTTGGGTGTCAGGTCATTGGCAGGTCATTGGCAGGTCATTGTCCTCAAGGAAAGAGCAGGTCACTGTCCTCATTGTGCTACCGATTTTTTTTGCTTTTTGCATTGAAGAATTGATGAAGATGTAATTTCCAAACATCAGCATATAACAAAGCAGTAAGAAATTGCACCTATTCATTCAGCGAGAATGACAAAAATCTCGTAATAGGGCAGAGAATATAGTTCTCGGTCATCAGTGTTATACGACAATGGGATTTAATTATTAGAATATTCTTTACAATTGCTATTGTTGCGAAAATGTTTTACATTTGATACTCCTAATAACATATTTCGAAGCCTTGCATTATTTAAGTATAATATCTAATTACACACCCGTAGATTTTTCAGTACATATAACACATTAAAAATATGAATGAATTATAGGTATATAGACAAGTAACCAAATCCTACATTCGTAAATCTGTTTTGGCAGGTGTAGGATATCTCATGGTATATATTTTCTTTCAACTAAAATGTTTCTTAATAAAACACAACGACATGCACATACCCATATATATATTTGAGCGCTTCCCGTGTTTCAACACTGCACGCACGTGTGTTTAAACATGTATATGAATATATATATATATATATATATGTGTTTGTGTGTGTTTGAGTGAGTGTGTGTGTGTTTGCGTTTGTGTGTGTATGTATATATTTGTTAAGTCATGAAAGAGACATAACGTTAATAATACAAAAACAATATACAGTGTGTGTGCATGCATATATGTATGCATGTGTATATGTGCATATGTAAACATATCTATCTATCACTCATATATATATATATATATATATATACACGCACACACATATAAATATGAAGATTTATTTCTCTAAAATTTCAATGGAAACCAGTAAGAGAAACATTTTATGTGTGCATAATTTGGCGGGCACACACATATATATATACCTGCATACATACATACATACATACATACATACATACAATACATACATACATTCATACATACATATATATATATATATATATATATATATCTGTATGTATGTATAACAGTGTATTATAACATGATCACGCATATACGCGCATATGTGTGTGTGTACACATAGATATAGATATGTCTGCAAATGCCTATTTACGCTCGCATGCTAGTGTGGATCTCTATGTATGCTTCAGTACATATTGCAGTAATTGTTCACAAGATGTGCATTTCACACGATTTAATCACTGCAATCTGTAATTACAGATATAACATTCGTTTTGGTAATATCTAATGAAATAAGACATGCTGCACAATATAAACGATTTTTACAAGAATGTTATGAAATATACAAAATGAGTAGGTATTACGATTATGTATCTTAAAATGTGCGTGTGTGTGTGTGTGGAGTATGTATGTGTGGGTGTGTGTTTATGTGTTGTATCGAAGTATCGGCCAAACCATTGTACTTTGTTCATATTGCCTGTTACAATGACTGGCTTTCGAATAAAAACACCCCATACCTATGACTAGGTGGAGAGGCGAACATTTCCTATCACTGGAACTTCAGTCCATCGTGGTGTCACCCATCTACATCTGAGTGGACTAAGACAATGACTTGGTTATGCACCTTCATACAAGCCAATGGACACAAAGACACACACACATGTATATATGTATATTTGGTGAGATATACATGGACACGCACGAATATGCATGTTTGCATAGTTAAGTTCTGTAAGAATATATAAATATGTATATAAGTATGTTTAAGAGGAACCCCACACAGTTTGACGTATGGAAAATATAGCATCTCTACTTGCAAGGACTGTACTGAAAATGTCCTTCAGAAGGCAGACTAAAACGTTTAATGTAGGTTCCTCCAAAACATTACTGTAGCACCTGGTGCAAGAAGCGCCCGCAGTCACCACATCTATATGATATTCATTTTGATGAATGCATTGGTATGAATGAACAAAACCCAACAGTTATTTTTGTACTATTAAAGAATGAACATTATTCTCTCCACCGATATCTGAAATGCATAAAATGATGAAGCAAATCATGAAATACGAAATGTACAGGCATTCGATTCAATATTTAAAAGCTGCCACAATACTCTCTTTAATACAAGTTGACGTTGTCTTCTTTGTTTAAATAGATCCACTTGGAGATGCTGATCCTGGTCTCGCTGTCATATTATTGCAAAGAAACTATAGTTTTGCAAGCTAAAACTGTTCATGAATTTACGGTTTGCATCGCAAATTAGTTACTGAATATATTTCTCGAGTCCGGAAAATGTTGAAGGAATTATCATAATGCCAAACTGTGAAAAGCTTAGATTTTGTGATCTAAAATTTTCAGTATGTGCCTTCAACGCAAGTCATTCGCTCCTACACTATTTCTTACTATTGCAATCGCTTTGATTGATCACTTGCGAGTGAAATGTTTAAGCATTCTACACAAATTCGTGTATCTTCAATAACACTTTTGTTTACATTAAACAAACAATTAGAGATATATTAACGAAATAACAATTAACAGTTGGTTATGCGATGGACATAAACAAATTGAACTTGGCTCTCTCAGATTAATATAAAATGAAGAACAAAGTGTAGAAATAGAGATACACATTCTTCAAAACAAAAACCATATAAAGCAAAGAAATTAAATGTCATTCCTGCCAAAATTTTCATAGCATTGATTTCTGTTCTTTCAGTCTAGCAAATTTCGATTAGTTGTCATACGCTTTCAAGCATTTTCTGATTATGTATTTAATTGTTATTGCATCTCATTACAAAACTGCAATTTTGCAGGTGATCCACTTAGAAGAACAGGAAGAGGTAGGACTAGGAATGAAGGAAATCACTATATGAAGTAGTAGAGGGCTGGTTACTTTACGACAGATGTCATTCAGACCGTGGCTTTCTTCTTTCCGTGGCACACTTCCAAGCATCTACACAGAACTTGTATATTGTATATATCTCTCAATAATACATCTCTTCTCT
The DNA here is from genome assembly GCF_006345805.1 of Octopus sinensis. Taxonomy (NCBI): domain Eukaryota; kingdom Metazoa; phylum Mollusca; class Cephalopoda; order Octopoda; family Octopodidae; genus Octopus; species Octopus sinensis. The sequence goes on from NC_042999.1 coordinate 81,479,189, forward strand.
CATTCTGCGTCTCTCTCGATTTCTCTCTCCTTCCTCTTTCTTTTCCTCCTGCCACTCTCATTGACTCTCTTACATACTCACACCTACATACACAGACGTCACCAATCAAATACTAAGTGAAAACGTAATAAGTGAAACTAATTAAAAGACAAAATAGATATGTGCGCGGGCGCACGTTCATAAATAGGCGCGTACACACAGACACACACAGATAAAAACAGACGCACATATATCTATAAATATGTATCTGTGTGTTTCTGTGTGCGTATGTGTGTATGAGTGTGTGTATGTGAGTGTGTGTGCATGAGTGTGCTGAAAAAGACACCAAATTATTAAATTATGCAATGATGTTCAGGCTACCATTTTGAATTGTTGTTTTACAGGAATAGATGCACTTATACCCAGAATACACTTAGCTCAGTCTAACACAAATATATTTCGTATTCAAATGTACAGTTTTCAGCTCATGTTTTGCTATGTAAAAACATTACAGGGACAGACTACGTAACATTGCTTTTGCTGATTGGCAAATGTGCGGTGCCTGTCCAAAAACTACAAGTCCACGTGATCTTTTTATTTAGGCTCTTGGAAAACACTTAGCATTGTTTATAAGAAATATTTGGGTTTACACTAAATACTAAATAATAGGAACTAATACCACAATCAAGAAATGAAAGTTAACATGATGCCAATAAAATTGAAACTTATAACTGCAATGAGAAAATATATATAGCAGGACAAAACTGTTACATATGTATATATATTCTTTTATTCTTGTACATGTTTCAGTCATTTGACTGCGGCCATGTTGGAGCACTAACTTTAAACGAGCAGATCGACCTCAGAACTTATTTTTTGTAAGCCCTGGACTTATTTATCTCTCTCTTTTGCTTAACCACTAAGTTGCAGGGAGGTAAACACACCTGCATCGGTTGCCAAGCGAGGTGGGCGGGACAAGCAAACACAAACACACATACATGCACTCCGTAGAAGCTACGAGTTAGTATTTAATGTTGGGGTTTGGTGTTAGCACTAAATATTATAGTATTGCTTTAGTGTAAATACATGCATTATATATATATATATATATTATATTGAGGGTACTACTATTCGTAGATACCACACGCTAAAGAGGGACCAATGCGGTCAAAACTACTAAAATAAACAAAATTTTACCGAATGCAAAACTTTTGCTGATGAAGGAAATGTTATTAAACTAATCCAGAAATTGATCAATCCAAAACTATCTGAATAGTTACCACACAGCCACTCCTAATGAAACATACACATATATGAAATAGATAGTTAATTCTGGGACACTGTGTATATAATTCACGCCTATGTTCATATCACACTGATGAACATAGAATGCATATTCTGCATTAATTGCGAAATCACAGGTGATATGTAACTAAATTCTTTTTTTAAATGATTTGCTTTGAAGTTTTGCATTCGGTAAAAATTTTGTTTATTTTATTAGTTTTGACCGCATTGGTCCCTCTTTAGCGTGTGGTATCTACGAATAGTAGTACCCTCAATATAATATAAATAAATATTTTCAAAGATTTTATCCTCAATTGTTAATATATACCATTAAAAAGCAATCAAATAAACAAATCACCAAAACAATTAAAACCATCCACTCTCGCCTCAACATTTCTGCTTAATGCCCAAGGCATCAGCCCTTCCACCAATACACAAAAATGGAAGATAAGATTCCTGGAGGACTGGGTCGAGGCCCATCCAAACCACATCCCTTTCTTCGTCCTCACTGAAACCCATCTTAGTGACCTTCACTTGGAAGCCGAGGTGAAAGTCAAAAATTTCAAAACCATTCGTGCTGATCGTGCTGGCAGAAGAAAGGTGGGACTGCCATTTATGTCCATGATTCATTCTCAACAGAAGCCATGAACATATTTTCCAATGGATACTGCGAAGCAGTCGCTGTATTCAGTCAAACCAACAACGTAACAGTAGTTGGGCTCTACAGACCACCCCAAACGCCCCTACCATGCTTCAAGGAATGCCTCAACAGCATAAAGTGTTTCATTCAGCAGTGTCAACCTGACAACATTTTAATGATGGGAGACTTCAACCTTCCCGGGGTTGACTGGTCTACAAACAGTCTGCCGCCAGGTTCTTCTCTCTCAACCCCTGACAGGGAGGCAGTGGAATCGCTTCTTGACTTCATGGATGATTTCTTCCTGTCCCAACTGGTACTCGAACCAACGAGATGTCATAAAAACGTCTTAGACTTAATTTTCAGCAATCACACTGATACTATCCACAATATTGCAGTGGAGAAAACCCTACTCTCCGACCATGACATGGTTCTCTGTGATCTGAGATTTCACTGGCCAAAATGCAAAACAAATGTCATCTCTCCTGTTCATCCATTTGACACTATGGATTTCCACAATGCAAACTGGGAAGCGATCAATAATGATCTTGTACAAGTCGATTGGTCCTTCACGCACACATACACACCCACTAACATCAAAATGTCCTGGCAGTCACTTGTAGACACCATCACGAACATATGTGCAAGACACACCCCATTAAGATCTGCAAACAAATCTAAGTGTCGAATCCCTAGAAATAGAAAATCTCTCATAAGGAAAATTAAAAGAATCAACAAAAAGATCAACATGCTGAAATACTGTCAACAGCAACACACCAACCTGACTGCCATCTCGTCGCTAGAGATTAAAAAACATAAACTCCAAAACAACATGATATCTATCATTAATAGTCAGCGAAGAGCTGAAGAGGCCTGGGCCATTGAGAAGATCAAACTCAATCCCAAAGTGTTCTTTTCATTTGCAAAAAAACACAGAGTCACTGGTTCTACTGTTGGCCCTCTGATTGATGAAAATGGTTCTCTTCAAGACAATGCCAAAACCATGGGAGAGATATTGCAGAAACAATATTGCTCTGTTTTCAGCAATCCTGATATGACTGATCTGGGCTGTATCAGTGATGTTACTCCCCAATACACTTCATCGGACATAACATTTGGCGCTCCTGATGTCTTAGCAGCAATAAAGGAAATGAAGCATAATTCAGCAGTAGGTCCCGATAGGTTCCCTGCTTGTGTCTTGAAGATGTGTCAAAACCAACTTGCACCCCCTCTAGCCAATCTGTGGCGGAACTCACTGGATGCTGGATATATACCAGAAGACCTCCTATCCCAGTCTGTTGTCCCAGTTTTCAAAAAAGGAAACAAATCGCTTGCCGTGAATTACCGTCCAATCTCACTCACCTCTCATATCATCAAGGTATTTGAGAGGGTGCTGATATCGCGTATGACTCACTTCCTTGAGAGTCATAATATGCTGAACCCCAACCAGCATGGATTCCGTAATGGGAGAGATTGCCTGACGCATCTACTGCATCATTTTGATGACATTTTGAGAGCATTGGTAGAAGGTTCCAACACTGATGTCATCTACCTTGATTTCAGCAAGGCCTTTGACAGTGTTGATCATAAGATCCTTCTGAGAAAGCTGTCCTATATTGGTGTCACTGGAAAGCTGCTGCAATGGATCAAGTGCTTCCTGTCTAACAGAACCCAACATGTTGTAGTCGAAGGAGTCAAATCCAGCCCAGCCAAAGTCAGCAGTGGTGTCCCACAAGGCACTGTGTTGGGCCCACTTCTCTTCATCATCTACATAAATGATATTACTGACACCATCAAACACAGTAACATCAGAACCTTCGCTGATGATTCCAAGCTCCAGAAGGTCATCAATGGCGTGGATGACCGAATAAACCTTCAGTCAGACCTACTGGCTGTTGTCCAATGGGCGGAAAAGAATAACATGTTGCTAAATGAAGACAAATTCGAACTGATCCACTTTGGAAGGGAGGACGCTCTGAAACTCCCATACTCTCTTCCTTCTGGAGAAATTCTCATGGCATCCAACAACATCAGAGACCTGGGAGTAACAGTGGACAACAACATAAGCTGGGCTACACATATAAGCAGCAAAGTTGACATGGCCCGCAGAATGTGTTCCTGGATTCTCAGAACCTTCCAGTCGAGAGATTCCCACGCTATTATCCTTCTCTTCTCCACTTTTGCCCGACCCCACCTTGAATACTGCTGTCCACTGTGGTCTCCCTACACAAAACAAAATATTATGAGAATTGAAGCTCCCCAAAGGTCAATCACAAAAACGATAGATGGCATGTCAGACCTTGACTACTGGGGTAGACTAGAGAAGCTGAAATTGTATTCACTCCAACGACGCCGTGAACGCTACGTTATCTGTATGATGTGGAAAATATTCCATCAGCACTGTCCGAATGATGTTGGCATCACCTTCAAAATGCATCCAAGGCTTGGACCTCGTGCCATCCGTCCACAACAAAAATCTAAATCGCATCACATAATGACAATACGGCACAACTATTTCACCTCAATTGGACCCGCTCTCTTCAACATTACACCAGGACACATCAAAACAGAAACTGACTACACAAAATTCAAGAAGTCTTTGGACAAATTCCTTCAAACAGTACCGGACAAACCACCCACAGACTGAGAAACAGATATATGTATAAGATACAAATATATTTAATGTACGGAAGCTACCATGCCTATAAAGAATAACCTTTTAGGTAAATAGATATTGAGAAAGATATAATTGTATAGGATATAATCATACTTAAGGGCACGGAGGCTAGCATGCCTATATGCTGAAAATAGTCGTCAAACACGTCCAGTCATTGTAAATTTCCACTTTACATACACAGGTTGAAAGCGGGGAAGCGGACTGATTTTAAAATGACGAAATACATACCAATATAAAAGCACATGAAAATCCTAGTACGTATAAATATTCACATATATATACGCACGGGTCAGTTTATTTAATTCTGTACAATTCTGACAAAATACATACGTGTTAAGGTGGACTAAGTAAATTCGATGCGTATATATTTGTGAATATTTATATGTACTAGCATTTTGCGTGTGCTTTTCTGTGAGTATGTATAAATATTGTCATGTATTTCATAAGTATATTTTGCTGATGAAGGAAATGTTGTTAAACTAATCCAGAAATTGATCAATCCAAAACTATCTGAATAGTTACCACACAGCCACTCCTAATGAAACATACACATATATGAAATAGATAGCTAATTCTGGAACACTCTGTATATAATTCACGCCTATGTTCATATCACAAATATGCCAAAATTTGAAAGAAATCAGAAAATTATTTATGTTGTCTATATTCGAGGTGTCTAAATATGGCAGCTAAGGAAATAAATATTCTGGTAGCTTCATCTGAAACTCACGTTTCAAATATATAAGAGTACAAGGAGAGAGAGAGAGAGAGAGAGAGAAAAAGAGAGAGAGAGAGAGGGAGGAAGAGACGCAGGCAATGGACGAGTGAGAGACTGTAGGTAAGTGTAGAGTAGGAAATAACGAGAAGAATATCGAGAAAGAAATTTGTACATTCTATCGCTGCAGTGTGTCAAGTACTGTCATGTTTATAACATGGCAAAGCCATAACAATAACAAAAATAACAACAGCAAAACAACAACAGCAGCAACAACAACAAAAATAACATGAACAACAACAACAACAACAATAATAATAATGATAATAATAACAATAATAATATTTGTTCTATGTTTGATCCCCTCAGGTTGGTATTAAGAAAGGCAAATGCAGGGTATCAATTCAGAAATAGTAATGGAAAAACTAACCATTTGCTCTACATGGATGATCTAAAGATTTTTAGTAAGAATGAAAAAAGAGATAGATTCCTTAATACAGACTGTATGACTCTTCAGCAAAGGTATAGTTATGGAATTTGGCATAGATAAATGTGCAATATTTTTCACGAGAAGGGGACAGGTAGTCAAAATCTAAGGCATTCAATTACCAGATGGACAGACATTAATGTCATTGAAAGGAGGAGAGATTTATAAGTATCTAGGAGTATTAGAATCTGACGGCACTAACTACAGAAATTAAAACAAAATTGAGAACGAGCACATGCAGAAGGGTGAGGAAACTAATGAAATCAAAGCTTAATGGTCCGAATCTAGTGGAAGCTGAAAATACTTGGGCAATATCGTTACTTTGGTACTCAACAGCTTTTGTATATTGGACAAATATTAAATTAGCAAAGCTAGGCAGAAGAACTAGGGAGGAATTTAATATGAATGGAGTACTTCCCCCAAAAGCAGGAGTAGCAAGATTATACCTACCTAGAATGGAAAGTGGAAGAGAGTTAATATCAGTGGAAGACTGCGTAGAGTTAACTAGAGTATATATAGACTCCTATACAGTTAATAATGAAGAAAGTTTATTATAATAATGAAGAAAGTTTATTAAAAGCTGCTAGTGTCACAGGAAGATATAGGGAAACCAAAACACCAAACGAATTTAAAAACCAGAAAGAAGAACAGAAGTTATCTGACTGGCAGTAGAAGGCGTTGCATGGTAGATTCCCAGAGATAGTTTCAGTAAATAGCAATAGAGAGACATGGTTATGGCTGCGGAAGAGAAAGCTGAAGAGGGAGATAGAAAGATCACGTATTAAGGACTAATTGGATAGAAGCCAAAATAGACAAAAACCTAGAAAATTCCCAATGTAGATTATGCAAATCAAAAGAGGAAAGCGTTACTCATACAGAAGTGAATGTAGCATGCTGGCACAGAAAGAATACAAGACATGACAATAATTGACTTTAGAGTCCGAAATGATGAAAAAATTAAGAGGAGAAGTACATAAAATATAGTTAAGTACCAGAATCTTGCTATTACAGAGACTATGGAAAGTGTGGGTGCTACTCCTGCCGTTGGGTGAAGTACTCCATTTATATTAAATTCCTGCCGAGTTATAGGTGCATTAAGAATTATCTCTAAAGAGTTGAACAGATGGATAGAAGAAGCAGACATAAAGCCCAGTTCAGTACAGTTGCAGAAAACTGTTATTAGGGACAGCGAGGATTCTTGGCATCTAAGGCTACTTGTTATAGCCCGATGTTAGGATTATTTTCTTTTCCAACAGTCTAATCTGTTGAGCGTATAATAATAATAATAATAATAATATAATAATAATAATAATAATAATAATAATAATAATAATAATAATAATAATTCGTGTGGAACAGTTGACACAGTATTTGATGTCGAGTGTGAAGTTGGTTTCGGTGGTTAATGTGAACGGTGGAAGGATTTGAACTGGCTGCGAAAATAGAGAACTTGGCAACGTAAAGAAAACAGAATGGTACCGTGAATTTGGAAATAACAAGAGACCAGTCGGTGAGAAAAACGGGTTAAAAAATAATAAAAGATATAAATTAACTCATTAGACTGGTGAATAAAAGAAGAGCTCACCAAAACAAGTCTACGCATTTCAGAGGCAAATAAAAGAACTCTCTAAAATCTCTCTAAAGAACTGTTTATTTATTCCATAAATGTTATTGGTCTCATAATTAAAGATCTTTTATTTTGGTATTTCCCCTCTTTTGACTTCTTTGACTACTGCTTCTTCCACTCTAAGCAAGAAGGTTTGCTGAGTTCCCCTACGCGGTTGTCTGAGCTATCGAACCCAGACTGTTATGTTGTAGGTGGTTTCGGGAGGCCACATGCGGCATAACAAGATAATGGAAACTCCCATCCATCGTATACGAGATCTGATCAATAGGTACCGGGACTGTTGCTATAGTAACGACGCTACTGCACGTAGAGTAAAGCTGCTTGGCACAAATGAACCCTGATTTCTACTGTGCATGTGCACTAAGATTTTACGCTTTAGTTTGCTTACGCTGTTCACAGCAGTGATTCAAAATAACATGTATAACGTGTGATCGTCGTATTGAACAAGACAGATAAAGGAAATCGTTGAATCACCATCCGTAAGTTATCATAGGGTGTGCAGAACAGTTACGATTCAGTTCAGTCCATTACCACTGACGAGTTGGGTATGAGACGCGTGTCTGCTATGTATGCGCCAAAATTGCTTTCAGCTAACCAAAAAGACACTCGGATTTTAGTTGCACAAAATCTCTTCGATTGTGTCGAGAACAACGAACACTTTTTGAAAATTTTGTATAGGCTTCTGAGCAGGTATTGCCAAGATTTTGTCAAAATTTGATGCAAATTCTCTGCTCAACGTTCTCTGTCATGGTCAATGCGACGAACATACGCGACACACCTTCCTTCCAACCACTGCTGTAAACAGCAGAAGTAAGGTAGGTGATGACTTAGTGCACGTTCACAGCAGAGTTTAAGATCAATCTGTGCCAAGCGGCTTTACTCTGCGTGCTTTAGCCTCGTTACTATGACAACAGTTTGGATTCTTATTGACCAGCCTATGTGTATATTTATAATCAGCACGAATTATTTGTTTATAGTGATCAAATGTATGGTCTGTACATTCGCTCTCTCCCTCAATGAAATAGATTTCGCCTGAACAGGTGCTCGGAGTTCCACGCGTAAGTGTCGGCAAGACCACAGAGCAATGTGAAATGAAGTGTTTTGCGCAAGAACTCAACACGCCACCCGGTCTAATAATTAAAACAACGCTTTCACGATCCTGAGTGCAACACCCAAACCACAAATACTTGCGTCCTCAGTTTGTTTAAACGCTATGTCACAGGGCTTTAAATATTTAAATCAAGGTATTCCCCAAATATAGGCTCCACATTTTGGCATGAGGCCAGCCGCTTCAAGGGAATATGTAAGACGTTTACATCGACCCCAGTGCTCAACTGGTACTTATTTTGTCGACCTCGAAAGTGTGAAAGGTAAAGTCGACCTCGGCGGAATGTAAACTCACCTTGAAGACGAACGAAATGCCGCTAAGCGCCTTTGCCTGGCGTGCTAACGATTCTGCCAGCTAGCTGTTTTATAGTTCAGTAAGATATTATTTATTATTACACATGTGATTTCACCTTACTACTTACAGAATATTTATAGCTGAAGGTACAAAATTTTGCATAAACAAAATTATTTGCTGGGTAGAGGTAGGTGGGATAAGAAAGAGTAGAAATTTGACTTTCTAGAAGTCACATTAAATTCTTTTTGCTTTATATATCTTGGCAACATCAGCTTGTTATAACATCTTGTAACACCTTTGTAGTATTCAATCGAGCTTCCGTTGTTAAAAGAGTTGCATATATATATATATTTTCATGTACATATTTCCGCTATAAACTTGAATACTTGCATTGGAAGTAATACATACATATATCATTATGTGTATATATATATATATATATATGAGTGCGTGTATATATATATATATATATATATATATATATATGTGTGTGTGTGTGTGTATATAAATATATGCATGTATGTATATATATAATTTATATATATATATAATACATATATATATATATATATATTTGCATATATATGTGTGTATATCTGTATGTGTGCATATACACATGTATGTACATGTATAATTATACATAATTATCTTAATTTTTCAACCGATTCATATCCCACCTAATGTTCAATTTGTTCTGTCTACCTATCTATCTATTTAATTATCTGTCTGTCGATGTATGTATGTATGTATCTATCCCCCCTCTCTCTCTTTCTCTCTCTTTATATATATATATATATTATATATATATATATATATATATATATATACCTTTTTCAAACTATGCTTTGCTAAGCACATTAACGTCCACATTTTCGCCTCATATAAAAAAAATTTATGTATTATCTCGCAATTACACCTTTGAAAACATTAATGAGTAGGAGATGACAAATATTGTGTGTAGATTGGAATACAAATACCTTGAAACTTGATATTTGCGTACCAGCCCTTCAGAAGTTGATGTGAAGACATTTTTAACTTCATGAATTTGTTTTATTTTTGCTTGTGTAAAATCGTGTTCAAACTAACAATATACCCCAAAGCAGATTTGGTTTGTCTTAGCCTGATGACAAACGTCATCAATCACAATATAATTCACTGACATATAGCTTGCATCCAGGGATTTCTTCTATGTTTGCAGAAAAGAAAATTGAAGATAGTCTTCAACAGTGTAAACGACAGGACAATTCCCATCTTGTCAACGTGATATGGTTGTCGCAATGTACAGTAACATACAGTATTCTACTAAAAATTGAACTTATCCACTCTAGAAACAATCGTATTGTCTTTAGTGGGATGAATATTGTACAGTTGGAAATAATTTCCGAGTATTAGACTTAACAATCTAAACAAAGTGCTCTTATCAGCAATGAAGTCGACGCGTTTCACTGTATGTACTCATAAAGCATTATATTTTCCTAGTGCAGAAGGCCAGATTCAACTTTTTTTCATTATCTATCTTTTCTATGTCTTACCTTAATATATGTACCAATCTGAGAAATCTCTATTTAAGGCAAAATAATGAAAGAAGAATCCGGAATTTATATAGTAATAAAACAGAAGGAGGTGACATGTATACTCTTAGGATCATCTCATAAAATACAGGCCCGTTATTGTATAATACAGTTTTTTTTTTGTCTTTTGGTATTACACCACTTTAATGGTTTAATGTGAGATATAATGTATCGTCATTTAGTAAGGTTTGTCAACCCGAAGGTTAAAAGACGCCAACAGCTGGGGTTCGAAGTAATTCTCCTCTGCACACAACCACACAAACCGTAACTCCTGATAACATTCTACACATCTGTTTTCCTTCATTGTTCTCGCTTTACTCAGAAACACCCCGAAACAAATTTAAGGAAACCACCCCATAACGTTCTCTGGAAAGCATCTTAGAAGAAATGGTAACGCGGATACAATTTGGTCCAACACATCCATCTAATTCAATGTCAGAATTATAACCTAAAATCTTCACCAGGGGTTGCCATTATATTAGATGGATCAGAACGGTTACAACCGAAATTTATATTTATGCCTACGTAACATATGTAACTTTCAGTAATGTTACTTATTTTTCTCAAATTTCTTAGCATTTTCTTCTGCTTAACGTGAACTGACTCATTTACAGGCTTAATACAAAAGCAGAAAATAATTCTTTCGTTCATTTCCTTGTTTTTGAAGGTTCGCATCCTCATCCGCCATTTCTTAGTTATTGCGGTTTCATTATTTTTCTAAATCGGAAATGATTTGAATACAGATCTGAAATGCTTTAAATCTCTTAATACTTGTGTTGAAACTAATGTGTATTCCTGCAAATCAAGGTGTAATAATTAGTGTCAGAAACGAACGAGGATAAATTTCGTGATCAGGGTCCAGGGCATGCTAGATTAACTAGCTAGAAGTGAATACTGATGTGTAGCAATAGTAAAAAATATCGTGCAATATCTACCTGTAGACATACCGTCTCCATGTTTCTGGATAATGCAGCTATTACAACCAAAATGCCGTTTCAAAATTGTAAAATATTTCCACACCAATCATATGTGAAATGGTAAGTATTGACGTGCTTGTTATATCGATGTTGCTTGTTCAACTAATCAAAACCTTCGGAATCAACTGAAGAACTCTTAGCTTCAATGTATCCAGTAATCTTTATCAACAAACGAACAGAATAGTAATTAGTACTGTCTACATGACCGAACGAAGTTATATTTGTATTATGTGGAGGCGCAATAGCCTAGTGGTTAGGGCAGCGGACTCGCGGTCGTAGGATCGCAGTTTCGATTCCCAGACCGGGCATTGTGAGTGTTTATTGAGCGAAAACACCTAAAGCTCCACGAGGCTCCGGCAGGGATGGTGGTGATCCCTGCTGTACTCTTTCACCACAACTTTCTCTCACTCTTACTTCCTGTTTCTGTTGTATTTCAAAGGGCTGGTCCTGTCACTCTCTGTGTCACGTTGAATATCCCCGAGAACTACGTTAAGGGTACACGTGTCTGTGGAGTGCTCAGCCACTTACACGTTAATTTCACGAGCAGGCTGTTCCTTGATCGGATCAACCGGAACCCTCGTCGTCGTAACCGACGGCGTGCTTCCATCTCATTTGTATTATATATTAATAGACGAGTTTCGTTCAAATGTATGATAATATGCAGAAGCATGTTCAAAGACTGTGATAATTGTTCTGATTATACAACGAAATAATGAGTCGATGGTTTTAATTTACACGTTGCTTATATACTTGTAGTACCTATCAACGATGTTTTTCTTGCTTTATCAAACACCGTGCACTTCAGTATATCTTAAAATATCAGTTTTCATCTCATGTTTAGATCTTAGTATATTATCTATCTCAGAAAATGATTATGCCCTGTTAATTCTTGCCGCTTTCGCATTAAAATCACGTTAACATCATACACACAAAATCACACCAACCACCACACGTATATGTATGTATATGTGTGTGCATCTGTGTAAATATATGTAACTGTATAGATTTGTATAAATAAATTTATATGTGAGAAGGGACGTGCATCTATGTGTTATAGAAGGAGATTGAGGAGGAAAGACGAGTGTATAATATTTGGGTTTAGATTCATATATATGAGAAAATCCGGCACCAATTTAAATTCGGCATTAGTAACAATTGTAATCACGAAATGATATCTAGAGACGCAGCCCCTATAATATAGAGACACAAAAACCTAGAAAAAGATAAACTTTTAGCACATGTAGAAACTGACCTCATATATCTCAGCTAAAGAGTCTCCTCATTTCAATACATAAAACAAAGTACGACAGAACCTGAAGTAACTCTGACAAAATAAATGAAGAAACCGAATGGTCGGACAAGCGTAAAATAATTGATTGTAGGATAGAATATTGAACTAAAAGACTAATGATCATAACTTTTACAGAACATTGAAGTGATTTCACAAATCTCTCCTCTAATTTGATAACATCTGTTAGAAGAGAGATATGTTTATTTACGAAAGCATCACACTAGTAGATACATAAATTATAAAATTAGGGAAAAAAGTAACACCCAATAATTGCAAACAATATATGTTATTTACTGGCAGAAACGTTTATGAAGAATAAATTTGTAGTAAGAATAACTATTCTTGATATCAAAACTTATGCTTGGGAAACAATTGCATGCACATAAAACCCTAATTTTTAAGAAAAAGATCATTTGGGGTATAAAAGAATTCTGAACTAGAGCACCAGCTGATAGTGCTGATATATGTGACATTCTGTAAACATCAGCTATATTTGCTGAAGAATATAATCTTAGGTCGACCACACAGATATTTCTAGATTTCACATGTAGAAATGTAGAATTCGGTCCATGACCACTGCATCAGATATGTGAATGGGATAGAAATCACCTCAGTCACGTCAAATAAAATGCAATATGTTTCACAGCAACATTTCCTTCAACCTCCAATATAATTACTCACCCACGAGCTTTCAGCGTATACATTTGTTGTTAGAAATTTCTTATGTAACCAATTAATTACAATAACATGGTTATACACCTTTCTGAATCACTGATATTTACTATGTTCCCTAATTGTTTTTATTCTCTAAATAAGCTAATCCTATATTGAGTCATCCAACTGCGGTGTACACTCAATAATACGCAATTAACCAATAAAAATCCGTAACATTTCAGCTACTTTAAAAATTACAATAGATGGGTTGATAAGATATGTTTTAATATTATTTGTTAAAAAGATATAGCCCTTTACCTAACTTAGAAAATATAGCTATTTGTAAGTGATGCAATTATTAAAGCAGACATCATTATTTTCAACAGTTGAAATAACACTGTACAATATTACCGATTATTTAAGGATGAAGACTTCACATTTATTTATATGCAGACACAGATGCCGATGTAGCTATTCCTTATAATTTGATAGAGAAGGAGGCGTTTTCATAAATTCCCTGCTTCTTTCGATTTGTAATAATTGAATAAATGATAAAGTTGATGAAAATGTTAAATATCTGTAAGATGTTCATCTACAGAATGAGAAACTTGAAATGTTGAGATTCTAGAGAAAACTAAACAAAATGTTCTGATTGATGTCGGCATAGCACGACGTGTGTCAGTTCCGAATCTAAATAGTATCCGATGAGCAAAACCGTTCCTGCAGCGATTGTAATTATGATGTTAGGGAATTGCGTCTCTATCGCAAAGAATTGTATTGATAAGTCTTCAATAGGCCAAAAAATAAAAATAAGAAAGAAGATCAGTAGATCTTTTTTTCTTCTCTAATATATTTAAGTTTATATAAGCAGCAATGTTCTAGATTTGAGATAGTAAGCGCTAAAACTTTGAGCAATAGGCAATTGCTTTCAATGCTATTTTTCAACAAAAGGGAGAGAAAGAGTCCGAGTAATCAGAGTGTTATAAGGGAAAAGTAAATCTAATGGGATCAAAGTGTCAAATGTAATATGAAGTATGTTCCTTTTCTGATGCAATCGGAGGTATTTTATTATTTTGCGTGTATGTTATTGGGAAATGGTGGAGAAATGAATAAGGAAGTTTCAGAGGAGTTTTAAATGATTGTTTCAGTGTATACAGGTGACAAATGTCATAGTGTAGTCTGATGACACAGATTGTGCTTTAGGAGACAAGAAAGATATGTTTTGTGTATCAATTAAGGATATTCTTGTGTGCGGCTTCTAACTTATGTAAAATAATAGACTTTTATATCATCAGAGTAAGGAGTACTGGAGAAGTGTTGCAAGTCGAAAATTATATGAACAATTTATCGTTATTATTATTATTCTTTTGTATAGGCTGGGGATGTTTGGAATGCGACAGAGCAAACAAATTACGAATCTTTCAGCCTGAAGCTGTCAGAGCACAGTATATATTAATCGATGTCAGTGGTAATATGTCGCCTTCCAATTGTGTACTGCTAAACAACATTACATCATTTGTAATATTGTAGCATAATTTAAGCAGACTATTAATGAATTGGAAAGTAGATGGAATAAATGATAATAAACGAATCATTCACTATATATTCTGACAAAAGTGTTTTAATTATTGTCAATTGTTTCAAAACTGAAAAAATATCAAATATGGTATTTACTTGTTAAATATTATAACTACACAAAATTAGTGTTATTAAGATAGACTAACGATAGAATTGCTAATAACAGGTAAATGCTCGCTAGGAAAGAAAAATATGCAATTTTTTCCAATGCTTGAAAATAAAATCATTTTTCTTCTGGTTCATCTGTATACAGAGGCTAATAAACTGCACTATTTACAGTTAACAACTACACTGAATGTCATTTGAATGTACTGTTGGAGACTGAATATGCCGCCGCGAAATTTTGGCCAGATGCAGAGCATAACAAATTACAGAAGTAGGTAATATTATTTGTTTTTAAAATGCAGACATTTGTACACATTATTATGAATTATTTCCATATATGCTAAAAGATTTCAATTGTTGAGACACTAACAATATCGAGATAAGAGCGTCAATAAACTACAAACATAGTATGAAAACAAATTATATTAATCACCTAACTAGCATAATAGAAACAAATCAGAAATCGTTTAAGGAAAGGAGCCTTAAAGACAGGAAATTGATGAGTGTCTTATCAAGTTTTGTATATATGTATATATCAGCCATTACCTTTTTTTCTAATATTTTTCTAATTATTATCGTAAATGAAACATTTGTTACCTTCCGGGTATTTAGCATTTTATTAAAATCGAGAAATCAAACAAAAAACATGAAAAAATTGAAACAAATATATTCTCTAAATTCTGCAATAATTCTTTCTTCTTTATGCGATTATTTACATAGATTTGTTCATACATACATGCACACACACGCACACAGACATAGTGAGAGAGTTACACACATACACGCATATATGTGCACATATATTTGTTTGTATGTATGTATCTATTTATGTATGTATGTATGTATGTATGTATGTATGTATGTATGTATATATATATATATATATATATATATATATATATTATATATATATATATATATATATATATATATATATATATATATACATACGTGCATATTCAAATGAATGATTGTTTTGGAAAAATAAATTACTAGAATAATTGTAAAGAAACACAGGCATATACAAAAATACATACATATATATTGTTCGATATCGTTTGAATGTGTGTTTGCCTACGGCAAACGAATTCGTAACGATTGCCCGTCACTAAAATAATGATTGCTTTAATTATTATGATTTTATTCAAGAAAAACGTTAAAAGCTATAACAGTGATTTAAAATTATTTCTTGCTTTTAGCACAAATAGTACATTTACTTGCATATTAATTTGTAATCTAAGAAACTTACTAATTTTAATTCTTAAACTGGTTTTCCACTTCTCAGATTTTCTCATTACTTTTAAACTTATACACGCTACAGTGAAACTCTAAGCATAATGAAATTCTTTTACACCCTTCAAGGTTTCTCAATCTTTCTGAGCCCCGATAGCTATTCTAAACTTCAGTGACAAAGAAGTCCAGTAAGCGCCAACATCATCATTGGAAACAGCTTAATTCACTGACGAAATGTGTTTACATTACTATGTTAGGAACCTTATTAGGTGCCAAAATGAATCAAAACTAACTTGTTTTTTTTTCTAAAAATGTTCCAATTCAGCAGTATTGAAATAGTATTCGTCAAACTATGTTCGTCAACGAAGTCGATGTGTTTCGTTATCAAGAAACCCACATGGTGTAACTCCAGTGTGTGATCAAGTGTTATTTCCTTGTTAAAAATGAAAGGAAAAAATAAACAGGCGCAGATATGTAAGTATTTTCAGTCTATTCCCCAATCACACGTTTATGGGTTTAGTTCTACTGCGTGACACTTTGGACAAAATTCTACGATAGCCTTGGGCCGACCAGGGCTGTGTAAGTGGACTTGGCCGATAGAGATTCTAAGAAGCTTGTCATATATACATATATATATATACATATGGATGTATTTTTCTCTATATATATCATCTAATATAGAATCATAGTTTTGCCTTACATGTAAGTTAGCACTTATTGTTTATGATACTACTGATTGTGAAACTTAGTACAAATTTTACAAAAATTTCATTTCCCAAGAGATCGTATCATGGTTTATTTTCTTTGTTAATATTCACGAGCAATATATGCCCCATTTCATATTCTTTCAGATCATTTGATATTTTAGGCAAGAGTTTGGTTACTAGTTCTTTGTCCAGTTTTCTTCGTTATATTTTGAAGAACTAGCTGTTGACATTTTAGCGGATTATTATAGCTACTCCTTTCTTTGTTAAATATTTATTCTAGATTAGTTAAATAAATTTGTCTATATTTTTCAAGAGAAAACCCCTTTTACACTTCTCAAAATTTTACATCATAAATTTCTCGGCTTCATTGCATTTATTTTTCCTGCATATATTTTGCAAAGTATTAGAATATTCTAATACTCCAAACCACTTCGGTATTTGCTGCATTTCCGTAGAAATTCCTCTCATTTGTTTTCTCTCTCTCTTATATATATATATATATATATATATATATATATATATATATACCCTTATACAGACAGACAGACACACACACACACACACACACATATATATATATATATATGTATATATATATATACATGTATATATATATATATGTATATATATATATACATGTATATATATATACATGTATATATATATATATATATATATATATATATATATATGTATATATATATATATTATATATATATAATATATATATATATATATATATATATACACCCTTAAATTAATTAACTTAGACGCCCAAAAATTATGTTAGAGTATAATATTGAAGACCGGACTGAACCATTTAAACCGATTAGACTTTGTATAACAATTAAGGACCACAAAGATAATTATCTACGTAATACTCAGGTCAGATTAATATACCCCAATATCTAGATTCAGGCAAGCTTAACAAACCAGTCTTGGATAAGTACATATCAACCCTTAAGAAAAAGATTAAACTCAAGTTATGGACAAACAACCAAAGCGCAATAGAATGGTTCTCTAACATAAAATATCAGGATACACATAATTTTTTCCAAATTGACATACAGAATTATTATTCCTTCATAAAGCCTACTATTCTAAATAATGCGCTTATTTTTGCTAAGAATATTACTAAGATAAGTAGAAATGAAATTAATGTAATCCTTACGGCCCGTAAGTCCACTATCGAATTTGATAACAAATTGTAGGCTAGAAAGATCACCTCTGATTTCTTTCATATAAAATGGGATTCCTCTCTCAGCGGAGGTAACTGAACTTGTAGGAATTTACCTTTCAGACAACATTTATAAAGAATTTTCCGAATTTGGGTGAGGCCTGTATTGAGACGGCGCACTTTTTCTTATCAGACACATCTCGAATAGACGCCTTGAACTACTTAAGAAACGTCTGTATAAATTGTTTTAATAGGTTCGGTCTCTCCATTACTATAGATAATGAAAACTACTCAATCAACTATTTAGATGGTAACTGCGATTTAAATACTAGTTTACACCAACCTTATATGAAACCTAACTCTAAATTAAAGTATATAATCTATCAAAATAACCATCCACAATCAGTAAAAAGGGATTTAATAAGAAGCATTAACAAAAGGATCTCCTATGTCTCATGTAATGAGGACATATCAAATAGCCATAAGGATAATTATGATAAGGCAAATATGGATGCGTGCTATAAAGATAGAAATAAATATATCCCACACGAGTATGCAATGAATAGTGGTAAGGACGAATGTGTAACCGCAAAAATATTGCACATGACCATGCACATAAGCGATGTAAAAAAGCACAGGGAGCTACAGCTAATGACACTAGTAGGATCAGATTTAGTAACAATATGGGCAACCATAAGAATGACAGTAACATAATGGGTAGCACAACGAGAGTTAATGAACGTATGATAAATAATATCAATAAACACACTAACCGCGAAGAGACTACTGGTAAATCGGGAGATAAGATCTGGTGCACACTCCCTTTTTCAATGCAAATAAAGGCTGACTTAGCCAATCAATTATTTAACGTTATAAATAAGCATTTTGATAATAATAGGTATTCTAAACTTAAAATTAGTAGTACAATAAGGATAGATTATAGTCTTACACATCATTAAGCGAGCATTATATCCTCCCTGAATAATAAAAGATTAGATATTTCCTACTTAAAAAGAAACAAAAATAACAACGACGGCGATATTAGTAGGAATAAAAACAATAAACACCCCCTCTGACATTGTAAAGAGTACACTCATAACCAAAATAGCCACTTTATTCGCAATAGACTCAACCCTACCCCACTAGGAAGTAATTCCTCCCTACAGCACAATTTATGTGACTGTAGGAATAGGAAAATTGTGCCTTCAGAATTAAGGATGTAATTTACCTGCAGAATTAAGGATGTAATTTACCAATGTACTCTCCGAACACAGTCTAGTAAAATGAGGTACATAGGAGCTACACAAAATAAGATAAAACGTAGACTAGACGCATCAACATTCTTTTCGAAATAGAGACATAATTAAATCGACTGGTTTAAGTAAGTATATTTGAGAGCTCAAGATAGTGATATTATTTTCACATTAAAATGGGAGATCCTCGCTACTACACCTTCGTATAATGAAAAAAGTATTGATTAGGTATTTTACCATATACAGTTCTACATTTAAAAGATGAGGAGTTATGTACATTATTTACATTATTTAGAATTGACGGATATTTGATCTCATCTTGTTTGTTGTTAACACAATGTTTCGGCTGATACACCCTCCAGCCTTCATCGGGTATCTTGGGGAAATTTCAAACCTCGGTTCTCATTCTTAATGTATTTTTCGATGTCATATGGGCTGCATATTTTTTGTAACTTTTTCGGAGAGGCATTTCACATAGGGTAAGAAGACTGTGGACAGTTAATCGGTTTCATCCCCTCTCTTTTCTTCCTAATTGCAGTGGAGAGTATGATTTTGAGGTAGTTATTGCTTAATAGATTGTTACTGAGCTTGGTCATTTCTCCGTGGTGGGATTCACGATCGCTACTTAAAATCATTGCTCGATGCTTTAGGTACTGAGAAATCCCTCTCTTTACACAGTATATATACATACATATATATATACATACATATATGCATAAACATATATGTATATTATATATATATATATATATACATATATATATATGTATATATATATATAATATATATATATGTATATATATATATATATATATATATTATATATATATATATATATGTGTGTATATACATATATATATACATACATATATATATATATATATATATATATATATATATATATATATATATATATATGTATACATATACGCGCAGGTGTGGCTGTTATGTAAGACGCGCTTGCTTACCAGCCACATAGATCTCCGTCATCTTTTTCTGCCTCTCCTTCTTCCCTGCAAAGAATTCCCAACGGTCTCGAACCCACAAGTGTAAACAAGAGAGACAGAGAGACAAGCATAAACGAGGAAAATGCCCCTTATATTTGAATACTATGCAAATATTCTTTTAAAAAAACTTTCCACACTTACAGTTGAAAAAGTCTCAATGACTGAAACCGGTACTGAAATGTGTTTTATAAAATGATTTTAGCATTCTCTACCTTGACGTTTTTTACACACACACACGCACACACCCACACATACATATATGTAGTTGAAATATGTGAGATAGATATATTTTGCCTAATTTGTTTATCCTTATTTTTACTCACACACACACACGAAGTGTATCTACAGTTTCTTTCGACCAAATATTCCGTCACATGGCATTGGTCGTACCGGGCTGTAGTTGAACCCATTCAAAGTGTCGCGGAGTACAACTCAAACGGTGACCACTGCATATCACATAGCAATATCTAAGTATATGTTTGTGTACAGAGAGAGAGAGAGAGAGAGAGAGTGAGAGAGAAAGAGAGGAAAGGATGGAGAGAGTAAGAGAAAGAAAGAGAGAGAATGTAAATATATTTATGAGTAAATATTTATTTATATGTATGTATATATGTATGGATATATATATATATATATATATATATATGTATATATTCGTATGTATACATATGTATGAATATATATAATATACATATATATATATTTATATGTCTATAAATATTTATATATGCACGTAAGTACATATGTATGTTTATATGAATACGTAAATATATATATATATATATATATATATATACATGTTAGTACGTATGTATATATATGTATATGTATATATATATGTTAGTATGTATGTACCTGTATATATGTACGATACTTCGGTGATAATTCCCTTGCTCAGATGTTCAGGACTTTGGTAGATTGTGATATTGTGTCATAGTCCCCAATATTCCGTGTTCACTCTTGGCCAGTATGATACTTTTAATAAATAACCCGGTTATGGGTTAAATACCAAATATATTCTTGTGGCTGTAGCTAACAGTATTCTCTGAAGGCATAGTAACTGTGTCATACACCCATGATTTTATAACGTACTTTGATGTCAGATTGAGCCTTAATTATTTAACAGACTCGTTCATAAAATTTAAGCTCAGGTTAGCAGGGAACGAGCAAAGTAAACTGAAAACGAAGTTTATTAGTACTTTTAAGGAAACACTCGGTATATTTTCCCTAATGAGTATCATTCAACTTTTGTCATATTTTTAAGTAAAAGAAAATGGAATCAATATATAAAAAATTATAAATAAGGGAAGCGCACGTCATCTTTTCAAGTTCTACTCATGTGGCAAAAAGGGACTGAAAGGGGTTGCTGTAAACATGCACCTATAGATCAGCGCGAGTGTAATTTTGTTGGGTTTTCACTAGCAGCTGTTGAAATTTACCAACATTAGCGCAAATATTTGTTTGAATTTTGGCTTCTGTTTTTATGATTTTCCTCTTCCCACGGCTTTATGTAACATCACATCATATCATATTGTCCTGTACCGACCTCACTCTGCTTATACATCCCTAATGATTAATAAAGAGATCATTATAGTTACAATGAAACCAGTGAGCTAGAAGTATTGTTATGGCGTCGAAAATAAACGTGTAGCGTTATTTCGTTCGACACATTACGGTCGGAGTACAAATTCCACCGAGTTCGAATTTGACTTTCATCCTTTCGCGGTCGATAAAATAATGTACCAGGTTAGCATTAGGATCGACGACTATCCCCGTGCTCTAAATGTTCAGGCCTTGTGCCCACAACTGAAAGAATCATATTAAACTTTCTGTAATAGACATAATTATTTAGAAATTTAAAATTACTTCTTTAAAATAAACTATAAACCATGTTTCTAGACAATATAAGCACCAATTGTTATAATTGATTCATGCTAGTTTCAATAATTAATATACCTCCAAGTGAAAAAAAATTTAATGCAATGACTGTATTTATCGTCATCCAAATCTCTAGCTTCAGTTTTGATTTAACTGGGAAGATTTCATTTATATTAAAATTCATGGCACATATTTTAATTTTAATTTTCGAACACTGATAACTTCAATGATCATACATTTACATGTGATGTGAACAATGTAGAAACTCATTCTCCTTTACTATATATACTGTTGCAATAGTAACGAGATTTAAGTACTACTTTGGTTTACAAAAATTTACAAATTCAACCAATATTGTAATGGGTGAAATTCAGATATGCTGAGATTCAGATATCTTTGCTCATTTTGCAGTATGCATGAAACAGTTCCATCATACAATGGAACCTGATGTGTGGTCGAATTTTTGCATAAATTATTACTAGAGGTTAACCGGGTTTGCTCTTCAGAAACAGTTAAGTGATTTGCAGTGAACTAACAAGCGACAGTTTAGTCTTTTATGAATGTTTTCCAATATTTGAAAAAAACAGTTGAAATAAAGTTGTTATGAAGTGGAAATAAATAATTTAGAAAGCATCCTAAACATTTCCCATTCCAATAATATTGTTAGTTAAGTTGTACACCCATATAAAAAAATATGTTAACACAATGTAATCATCACACTTCATGCGCATCTAAAGCTATGCAATACCCTTAAACAATATTTTTAAAAATCAATATTTGTTTAACTCAATACACAAATTATTTCATTTACTTAATCATGCGTGTATGAGTCTTTTGAAAAATAGAGTAAAGAATATGGTTCGCAGAGAAGTTCAAAATCTAACGGAATACATCAGCATCTGGTTGTGTACTTGGCAGGAAAAACGAAATTTTACTTCTGGAAATACACATTCAGAAACACATATAAAAATATAAAGTATATAATGTAAATGTTGAAAAATGCTTCCGAAATACGTTCAGAATCTAACGGAATGCGTCAGTATCTTGTCGTGTACTTGGCAGGAAAAACGAAAAATGCTTCCGAGTAGAAAATCAAAATTATTTTTAACCAACATATTTATAATATTATTTACAGTTTTAAGTATATATTTCTCATTTCATGACAAATGCAATGAAAGAGAAATAGCGATAAAGAACAATTTAGTTCTATTGTTGTTGTTATAAGTAAATGTTTATAAAAGAAGTTTTAACAGATAATTTAAACGATTTCGTAAGATGGATGTTATAGGAAATCCTATTCTACATCTCGGCTGCAGTCCTACTAAGCCCATATCGCTAATATATTTAATTACCAATGCATTCAGTTGATTATATTGTCTTCAAATGTATTCTTTAGCAGTCTAGTGATAATTTTCGAAGTGAGCGTAATGAAATACAAAACGTAACCCAAGTGACACGAATTGTATGAAAACAAATTTGCTTTACTGCTCCTCTTTTATTATGGTTTGCATAAAATTTCTCATTAGTATACATTATTGACTTGACTAATATTTCCAGACTTTTATTAAACATTCCCCAAAACTAATAAATATATATATATATATATATATATATATATATATATATAAAAGTAAACCAATTGGTAAAAAATTAAAGCGGCACCGGACAGATTTTAAGCATGTACAACATAAAATCGATAAGCTTAACATCTCCACCACCACACAGTAGGTCAGTAGTTTAATATCAATAACGGACATAAATCAATAAATACTGATATCCTTATATTTCAGAGACGGGACCTCATAAACAACTATTATTCTAGCATAGTTGCATCTTCTCGTTCTCTTCGTCATGAAGAGTGTCTGCGTGGCCGATTTATTCTCGGATTTATTCGAATAATTGCAGCACCCATCGCTTCTTCGCAAGCACTCACGAGTCACGGGTAGTGAGTGTGCTTGGAGCTCCCTACTTTGGCTGTATTTCACCCTGCTCAGTTATAACGATAGTGTAGCTGTGAATACAATAATGCTTTCTCCTAGAGACGTTAGTTACCGAAGTTAAACGAAATATCACACCTGATACATTTATGGTATAGCTGTGAATACAATAATGTTTTTTCTTAGATACTGAATACCCATCTAGTATTACTAAATACCTACAATAATCCAAAATATACGCTGAACATACGCTTGCTCCATCCAGCAATTTCATACATTGTTTTTGTAATGCTTAGATTCTAGCAAACCTCTACATGAGACAAAATTAGTAGGATAAACGGTTTAGACGCTTCCCTATTGACAACGTAATGGATTGTATGAGATCAAATGTTACGGCCAATACTGACTAAAGAAGCCACTTCACAAAGCATATTCTTCGAAAAAGTTCCGTCTTATTTAACGTATGACATATTCATGTGGACATGCATTTACAAATCGATAAAAATAACTCTGAAAAATACTTAAGTAAAAACAACAGCAAATATATCGTACATATCGACGTTCGTCCCATGTTCAGTACACACATACACCTACATTCTATCTATTGTCTTTCCCATGTTTTAGTCGTTAGAGTGCGGCTGTGCTAGAGTATCGCCCTAAAGAAACTTTGTGTCCGAATGAATCGATCCTAGCATTTATTTTTTTAACTACATCTAATGGTCTATTATGCCGAACTAGTAACTTACAGGGACATAAACAAATCATTGGTGGATTTCAAGTGGTGCTGGGAGAAACATACTAACACACACACGCACATCTATATACATATATATATATATATATATATATAATATATATATATATATATACATATATATGTATATATATATGTGTGTGTGTGTGTGCGAATGCGTGTGTGAGAGAGAGAAAAAGTTTGTGTAATCTGCTTTGCGGTAAGCAGTTCGCTTCCCAACAATATTGTACGGGCTTAAAATCCACACCATGGTAAATTGAGCCTGAGACTTCTGCGTAACGTCGGGCCGTGTAAGTGAATTTGGTACCATGGTGTGGATTTTAAGCCCGTACAATATTGTTGGGAAGCGAACTGCTTACCACAAAGCAGATTACACAAACTTTTCTCTCTCCCACACACGCATATACATACATAAACATACAATATATTTATATATTTATATATATATTTATAATATATTAATATATATTTATAATATATTTATTATATATATATATAATATATATATATATATTATATATATATAATATATATATATATATATATATAAAATATTATTTGAGACAAAACCACTATTTTGCAAAACAAACAGGAAAGACTTAATCAATACATAAAATTTAATAAATAGTCAAAAAACCGCCACTACAATCGTTTCTTGTCTTGATCGACAATCTTCAGGTGGACTTCCAATAATTCAGTTACAAATTATGAAGTACTTCATAATTTGTAACTGAATTATTGGAAGTCCACCTGAAGATTGTCGATCAAGACAAGAAACGATTGTAGTGGCGGTTTTTTGACTATTATTAAATTTTATGTATTGATTAAGTCTTTCCTTTTGTTTTGCAAAATAGTGGTTTTGTCTCAAATAATATTTATAATATTTTACTATAAAATTGGATTTAATCCTAAATCATGTTTTTTTTTTCCCTGTAATTTGGATATATTCCCTAATATTTATTATATATATATATATATATATATATATATATATATATATATATATATATATATATAACGTGCATGTACCTATGGATGCAGATGTACATTTTTCTGTCCATCTGTTTTGTATATGTATACATATATTTGACTATATGTAGGCATGTGTATCTTCGTATGTGCATACATGTATATATGTATTTGCGAGCATATGTATAATATCTGTACATAATACATCGACGGTAATTATATTGAAATCACATGCAAAATATATTCAAATTTTATGCAAATTAAATACGAAGCAATAACTTTATTATTTTCATGTGAGTTTACAGCGATATAATTCTGTTGATGCTAAGCTGCTATATTTCTCTGGAGGTTTACTCTGTTAAATTTTGCCGAAAGACTGGAAATAACAAGACAAGCTTTGTAAAACCAAAAGACAATGCTAGCAGATAAACAGATCGAACAATTTATTTTGTCACAAAACTCCTGAACTGCCTAGTAACAGAAACGTTTCTCGTATTTATTTTGCTTCACGTCTTTAAACTATTATGTTAACAAAGTTTTGCTGTCCATATTGTTTGATATTTTGATATTTTTAGTTATTTTGTTATTCTCTGCTATTTACTGAGAAAAAGAATGCATATTTATTGGTTTAACACTTTCGAAATGAATACGTAAGATAAAATTTCAAAAAGTCAATACTTCATTTATTATTATTTATTATTATTTCAGTAAACTGCATTCCTATTGCATAATTTTACTGCATAACTCTGCACAACTCTGTGAGATTTAATTGTGTGAAAGTTTGTACAATATAGAAATATACAGAAAATTTTAGTCAAATCTAATGTTCATGTAATCCATAAGTCCTAGCACCCAATGTGTTACCTTGAGTCCATGTTATTAACATTTATCACATTGTGGATTAAGAAGACGCTCCACAAACGGAGCCATTCTGGTTTTATTTCTTACTCTTTCAATCTGACATTAAGTATCTTTGCTAGAATATTAAGATTTAGCTGATTGTATGCGTCAAGACAAATGCAATGCAGGATGATTTTCTTTTACTTTAAACTATTTCAATCAAAAGTTTAGAAAAATAACACTCCCTCTTTAACTTTTACATCGGTGATTTACAAAATGTGAACACAACACAAATGCTGCATTTTCTTTCAGTAGTAGAGAAATTCACCAACGTAAAGACATGAACAACAAAACGATGCCGTTTGGAAGCAATTAGTATGTCACTCATCCTGCAAGGAATTGTAGCTTAAATAACTTTTAAATCATAATCTTGAGTATTAAAAAGAACATTCAAATTAACATTAATATAAAAGAGAAATGGCTGAAATAACGTCGATCATAGATTAAGGCGAACAAAATTCGGACCTTCGTATCATAGGTGATTTACCTCTATTGTGAAATATATAGAAATATACTGCAAAAAAAAATAGAGGAAAACAATGTCGTCTTAATTATGTGAATATTCAATATGAGGAATTACAACCGTATTTCGTGGTCTGCTACCAGAACAGCTCCTTTACAGGATCCATTTTGCTCAAGACATCATCAGGAGGAACCACGTCCCGTCTCGGCCCCTACTCTCTACCGTTTTGACGTAGCCAGGCCCCCCTGTTCGGAGGTGTCTTCAGCTCGGGTGTTGGGTGCATGTCTTCTTTCTTTTTCTTTCTTCTGTTCCCTGGCCTCTTAGATGTATCGTCAGCGAGTGTTAGCCGGTGACTGACTGACTTGTCAAAATTTTCCCTTTAAATACCTGCCGCTAGGCTCCAGCAGGCATACCCAACAAGTTGTCACGTGACACTGTCTCACCTTAACTGACTAGTGAAGGCGCGTAGTCTTAACCCGCGCATTCTCTAAACGACCGCCACTTGTCAGTCAGCGAAGCTGATTCAGTGTCAGCTTGTCTCACCTAGTGATGTTATTTCCCGCCGGCATGTTATAACTTTCAAGCCAATTTTGGTCTCCCCGCTTCAGCCATATATAGAAACTGGCTTTTTCCGCCACCTCCTGTACTCTCCTTATTAGTTTTCGCAGCTCGGCGCTATAAAAATCAAATATTTTGAAAAGCGTTGTCATTTACCTTTCAATGAAGCCACTAGCCCCCACTGCCAGGTGATAATATTCGACATTCCATCCCTGTTCTCTGCATTCTTCGATTAGTTTTTCGTACCTTTTCTCCTTTCGTTCCTCTGCATTGCCGATGTTCTCTTCCCAAGGTACTGTCAGTTCTAGTAAAATTTCTATTCTCCGTTCTCTGTTCCATAGGACTAAATCTAACCAGAATTGCCTAATTTTTTGGCAATGATTAGAATTGGATGAAACAAGAAGGCTTTGGCTTTAAATAGAAACATACACGATGAGAATAATAATAATAATAATAATAATAATAATAATAATAATAATAATAATAATAATAATAATAATAATAATATAATAATAATAATAATAATAATAATACTACTACTACTACTACTAATAATAATAATAATAATAATAAATAATAATGATAATACTAATAATAATAATGATGATGATAATAATAATAATGATGATAATAATAATAATAATAATAATAAAAGCCTCCCCACCAGAAAATACCAAAAACTTGTAACTGCAGAATATGTGAAGATGGACAAGAAACAATAAATCATATTACCTCTGGCTGCCCAGTCCTGGCTAAGAAGGAATATATTCATAAACATGACAGAGTTGGGACCTACATACACTGGACGCTATGCCAGCATTACGGAATAACAACAGAAAAAAATGGTATAGGCACACACCAGAAAAGGTCACAGAAAACGAGAAAGCAACTCTGGGATATGCCAATACACACAGGTACAGAAATTAAGGCCAACAGACCAGATATAGTTGTCAGAGATCATAAAGGAAAAAAATGCTTTCTAATTGATGTATCAATACCAGCAAATGATAACGTGTCTCTAAAAGAAATGGTGAAACTTACAAAATACAATGACCTGGAAATAGAGGTAACCAGAATGTGGAATATAAAGACAGAAACAATTCCTATCATAGTAGGTGCATTAGGCATGATAAAAAAGTATTCAGACAAATACGTAACAAAGACACTAGGACGTACAAACACATATAACATACAGAAAATTGCACTACTAGACACTGCACACATCCTACGCAAAGCACTTTCCATACAGTAACCATCAGAGCATCACAACAAATCACAGCATATACCCAAGGCACACAGCGCTGCACTCGGTAGTGAATTGAAAGCACTCTATAAAAATAAAATTACTGAATAATAACAATAATGATGATAATATTAAGACCATGATAACCATAATTTACTGTCAGAAGAACAGGAAGGTTGACTGAAGAAGCCTAGAAGAACGCATGACCATTTATACATCGACAAAGCAGTTCTAAATGAAGTAAAAGCTAGTAAGAAAAATCTAACAATAGCATGGATAGATTATCAGAAATCCTATGACATGATACCACACTCATGGATAAGTGGATGTTTGAGCATGTTCAGTAGAGCAACATAAGAGAATGACCTTCTCTTAATAAAAAGTAGATCTCTATTTAGGTGACACTCTCTTAGGGAAAGTTAATATCAAGACAGAAATTTTCCAATGGAACACGTCATCCCCTTTAATATTTGTCTTATGCTTGATAGCGCTCAGTTTAGTATTAAGAAAGTCAAAGCCAGAGTATCAGTTCAGTAATAGTAATGGAGATCTTAACCATTTGCTTTACGTGGATCATCTGAAGCTTTTTAATAAGAAAGAAAAATAAATAGATTTCTTAATATAGACTGTATTACATTTCAGCAAAGATATATGCATGGAATTTGGTATAGATAATCGTGAAATGTTAGTCATGAGAAGGGGACAAGTAGTTAATAGTGAAGGCATACAATTACCAGATGGCTAGACATTAAAATCATTGAAAGGGGGAGAGATTTATAAGTATCTACGAGTAGTAGAATCTGACAGATTTCTAACAACAGAAAGGGAAATGAAAATTGAGGAGTACATCCGAACACTAATGAAGTCAAAGTTAAATGGTTCGAATCTAGGGAAGACTGAAAATACTTTGGAGGTATCATTACTTAGATACTCAGCAGCTTTTATAGATTGGACAAAAAATGAATTAGCAAAGCTAGACATAAGAACTAGGTATGAATTTAATATGAATGGAGGACTCCACACAAAAGCAGGGGTAGGAAGATTATATTTATCTAGTAAGGTAGGTGGGAGAGGCTTAATATCAGTAGAAGACTGCGTGGAGTTAGCAAGAGTACATAGTGCGTAATAGTGAAAAATATTTATTAAGATATGCTAGATTCACAGCAAGAAATAGGGAACCCCCACCAAAAAAAAACAACAAAAACAAACGACGTTAAAAATCAGAAAAAGGAACAGAAGTTAGCTAGCTGAATGCTAGGAGAAAACTTTGCATGGTAGATTCCCAAAGGTAGTTGCAGCAAATAGTAGTAGTGGGACACGGTTATAGCTGCAGAATGGCTGAAAAGTGAGACAGAAATTTTGTTAGTAGCAGCACAATATCAAGCATTAAGGATCGATTGGATAAAAGTCAAGGTAGACCAAAGTCAAGTAGATTCCTAATGTAGGTTATGCGAAGCAAATGATAAATGTGTTACTCATAAGTAAATATAGCATGCTGGTACAGAGAGAATACAAGAAAAGATATGACAATTTTAGGGGTGTAATCCAGTGTGAGTTATGTAGAAAGCTAGAATCTGAACTTACTACTAAACTAGAAATACAAGTTGTTGTGGGACTTTAACATTCAAACTGACAGAGTGATAGAAGCTTGAAGGCCTGATTTAGTAGTAGATAAAGAGAATAGAAAGTACCATATAATTTATTTTACAGTTCCAAATGATGAAAAATCCTTGGGTCAAATTAAACGGACGGAATAAGATCGATGCTATCAACACCTGGGTAGTTTCACTCCTTAGATATGGGGGAAGGGTAATCGCACGGACAGTAGACGAAATAAACAACTTATTGGATCCGAACACAGCATTAAAGCAGTAGAAAACAACATAGCATGGTATGTAAAAAATGCCACAGAACCGATATTACTAGAAGTAAGAATGTTAGGCTTGTGTAGGATGAAAGATTGCAAAAACCTATAAAAGAAATTGAAAACGAATGAAACAGTAAATATGTGTGTAAAGAAAAGAATGCGTGGTTAATTTCATAGGGGTGTTAAATATAAGACAGACAGATTAAAAAGATGGCTGTGGATGACTAAAAGTGATTTTAAAGCGGAAAGGGAGGCTTTAATCTGTGTTGCCCAAAAGCAACCACTAAGAACAAACTACATAAAGTACAGAATAGACAACACAGCAGATAGTGATAAGTGCAGAATCTGTGGACAAAACGGTGAAACCTTATGGCATATTACCAATCAATATACACCATTAGCCCAGAAGGAATATAAGAGACGCCACGGCAATATAGCCAGGATTGTCCATTGGACACTTTGCAACAAGTATAGACTTGACAGAGCAAAAATGGGTATGACCACAAACCTGAAGGCATCGTCGAAAATAGAAATGGAAAGACCCTATGGGATTTTGTGATTCGGTGCGACCATGAGATAGAGAATAGGAAGCCGGACCTAGTCTTAATTGAGAACGAAAACAAATTATTCTGACAACAAGGTATGCGATAAAGAAGAAAGAAAAGTTGAAAGATATGACAGGTTAGCTTGGGAAGTTTAACAGTTACAGGTAGGTAGCAATAGTAACAATAATAGGAAGGTAGTAATAGTAACAATAATTGTCGGATCCCTGGGAACAGTGAACAAAAATATCGAGAAGTATGTGAAACAAATAGGGGCAGCAAAAAGGGTGGAGCACTTGCAGAAAACAGCACTGTTTGGAACCACCCGAATACTCCAGACGGTGCTCGAAAAATAAGAGCAGTTATCTTAGTTCACTGGTAGTGAAGAGCTGACACCGCAGTACATCTCCAGTGTTAGCAGCTGTGCAAAGGCAATAATAATAATAGTAGTAATAATAATAATAATAATAATAATAATAATAATAATAATAATAATAATAATAATAATAATAATAATAATAATAATAATAATATAATAATAATAATAATAATAATAATAATAATAATAATAATAAAAAAATAATGATAATGATGATGATGATGATGATGATAAAAATGATACCGCGAGTAAAATATTCCCATCGAAATAAAACACCTTCCATTGTGAGTGTGGACTCTGGCAATTATATTGATTCGTGAATGCATTTGTTATTCAATTTTATCAATTAAGAAAGGATGAAAGTCAAAAATCCTCCATGCTGGAATTGAAAATCAGAACATTAAAGAATGTAGCTAAGTATCAAGAGACGTTTGGCATTTTTTTTTCACATATTATGCCACTCAGTATAATGATTTTATCACGAAAATAAACATTTTGCATTTTCATCGATGCAACAATCGCTTTTGAGCAACATTTCTGCAGAATATCAAAGATATCAAAGAGCAACTACAACAACAGCGAAACTAACAAGATGTTCCATAAGAGAATTAAAAAGATGCGAATACAAAATACATAGTATGATACTGAATATGATGAATACAAAATTGACCAATTAAGAAGGATTCATACCTTTGCAAGTATTATAAAACATAGCCTTACTAGGCACATTACATGATTACACCCCGCAAATCAGTATTTGGCTAAATCATATTCTGGAACATTAAATGAACGGAAGTAACAGTGTAACATGCTTCACATCCCACACGCATATTATCACACACACTCCAAAAATCATATAGACACCTATCTATGTATATCCGTGTGCGTATACACATGATTTATGCATATATATATATATATATATATATATATATATCGACATTATCTGTTGTATATATATATATATAATGTATGTGCTTTGTTTATACGCCAGATTTGCTGCGGGATAGCATCTTCCCCCAACGAATTATATACAAAAGACAAACTATGTATGAGTGACTAATGTTTATATTATTAGAGCTGGTTTTCTTTCGTAATCACGCATGCGCGCACACACAATCACACACACACACAAACAGACACACACACACATACACACACACACACACACACACACACACACCACACACATATATATATATATATATATATATATAATATATATATATATATATACAGGGAGAGAGAGAGAACAAAATATTTTAGTGGAGAAAACACGAGTGGTGAATATGAACAGACAAAGAGAAAAGATGAAATATCACAGAAGATTTGTGTTACAGATTTAAGAGTGTATTAAAGCCGTGATAATAAAAAAATTATACACTTTTCTACAAAATAAGGTTTTGTTCTTGCAACATACTTGAAGTAAGGACCGGTTTTGCATTGCTCATCAAACTAAAAGATGAAAGAGACAAATTGCTAGGGGGGAAATATATCGCTAAGGTATATATATACATATATTTATATATATATATATGTGTGTGTGTTTGTGTGTCTTTGTTTGTCCCCCTAGCATTGCTTGACAACCGATGCTGGTGTGTTTACGTCGCCGTCACTTAGCGGTTCGGCAAAAGAGACCGATAGAATAAGTACTGGGCTTACAAAGAATAGTCCCGGGGTCGATTTGCTCGACTAAAGGCGGTGCTCCAGCATGGCCGCTGTCAAATGACTGAAGCAAGTAAAAGAGGAAAAGAGTAAAAGAATATATATATATATATATAGAGAGAGAGAGAGAGAGATAGACAGATAGATAGATAGATAGATCGATCGATCGATAGATAGATAGATAGATAGAGAGAGAGAGAGAGAGAGAAAGATACATTCTAATGGAAATCTTTAGTTAGTGTATAGTTTTTGAAAGTTATTAAGTTCTGTATATATATTATTCCTTTTACCCATCTCTTATGAATTATTTACGATATTTGAGCTGATTATGTCTACAAGAGTGCTGGGCTCATGCTTCTTGCCCTATAGAACAAATGTATTGTTATTTACTGGAGTATTGTAAATATTTTTTGTTTCCATGTGTTGGTTGGTTTTAAATTCCGAAATGTATCATCAGGATATTGCTTCATGCGTATGACATTGTTGATATGTTTCACGACAATGTAATGTGAATATTTTGGTCACTTGCTGATGTTATGAGTAACGCCTTAGATATATTGCTATGGCGCAAGATAGATCTGTCATATTGCAGACGTCTAGAGATATTTTCTCCCCTATTGATTACATTTTGACTAGCTGCCCCTTATTTCTGGAGAGCATTTTCTTCACAGATTCCCTGTACGATATTGCGGTTATTGGTATTCTCTAGCTTGTAATGTGTGTATTCTTGCATTGAATTCTGTTTACATGATGAATATTTGCTTTTCCCCCAACCTGTATTTAGATATATCAGTACGTTTTTATATTTACATAGTCATTTATATATGAAGAGAGCCTCTTCTGGGGAGTTTTTGTCTCATGGTATAGCTGTCCCCGCTGAGAGCACATGACAAAATCGTTTCTCATTCAACTGATTGATAATTGCTAAGTGACGCGATGCACGCTCAAAGATCATCTGGATTGATTTCATGCCATTGGCGTGAAAGATCCCAGTCGTTCATAACTTCCTAATCTTGACATGCATTACGCAGATTTCAAATAGCCAGATGTTTTTAGTAGCCCTGATACAAGCACGGATGTTGGAACAAGCATTTCAGAATATAGTTTTACTTAATACACGTAACATTCAATAGATAGCACATGTAATAGAGTATTAATAATTTCTGTCTCCAATGTGTCATGCGTGTAGCCATCACCATTTAGAATGAGCGTTTATTTTTCTATTCCTTTTATTATTTGTTTAATTATCTTTTATTTATTCACTTATTCTTCAATGCCGACCGCTTTCTTAGTCGGATCTCTTTCCTTCTCTATTTTTCGGTCCAAATTTCTTCCTCTGTATTTTCACTTGCTGCCCTCTGCTAACATTCTATATTTAATTTCTCTCTGTTTATTCTTCTCTCTACTTTGTCTTTTGTTTCTAATACATATTTTGCTTTTACTTTTCTCCTTATCCTTCTTTCACTTCACTAATGCTTTCATTAATTATTTGTGCTAAATTTACGTGGTGGTGGTGATAGTAGTAGTAGTAGAATTAGTACTAGTAGTAGTTTTAGTGGTAGTAACAGCAGCATCAGCAGCAGCAGTAGTAGTAGTAGTAGTAGTAGTAGTAGTAGTAGTAGTAGTAGTAGTAGTAGTAGTCCTGGAAAATGACTTCCTGGTTTTATTCATATGTATGCTGTCTTGAACTTCAGGAATATTTCATTTGCACAAAATAACGTTCATCTACTTCAATATGTATTCATTGCCATGAATATACACATATATATTGTATATATATATATATATATATATATATATATATATATATATATATATATATATATACAAGCATGCATATTTACATGCATTCGTATACACATATTCATGCACACAAGCGCGTAACGTAACTTTTATAACTTCATTTCATTATTTCATATTTGTTTTCTTATGACTCACAAAGCTATCAGACTTGTTGGTTAGTTTATATATGCTTGATTTATGGACCTTGATATAGTTGGGTGTGTAGGTACGCATGGCGTGTTTGGGTGGTCATATGTCATGCAAATATATTAACATATGTGTACATAAAAAAATATAGGTATTATATATAAATGTGTATAATATAAATATGACTATATGAATGTATCATATATAAAAGTATATAATATGCATATAAATATACATATATATATAAGCATATATATATATATAAATGCATATATTGTGAATAAACAAATATAAAATTGTGTATATTATGTATAAATATATGTATGATATATAAATATATAAATCTATATATCTATCTATATATATATATATATTATATATATATATATATATATATATATATATATACATATATGTTATACATCATATATCATAAAGAAATGTATATCGTATATATATAAATATATATACATATATATATAATATATAAATATGTATAGTATGTATAGGCACTTATGAATACCATATAGCGGGATATACATGAAATTATATTTATTTATATATGTGTGTGTATGTATGTGTGTGTATATACGCACACACACCACCGGTGTATTTACGTATGTATGCACATATATACGTATATATGAAGATATGCTCGCATGGATGTAAGTGTGCGCATACATGCAATTCCATTACGAACATGGAAAGGAGAGACAAAAATATCTAATCGAACTATAAAGGGAAAACAACAAAATATTTGATTTATCATTTCATCTTAAGTATCACTAAGCTTAGAGCAGTTGATGTAATCAGAAGGCAAATGAGTCAAATAGTTCAATAGCTGCAAATCAAATAACATTTGGAATAAGAAACAAAAAAAAATATTAAGAATATATCTATAAAAGACTGAACAAATAATGTATTACAAAATATAACAGGGGCACAATAATTGTGTTGTTTCGATTACATCTAACAATTTTTCCCGCTGATATAATTTCGTATTTATTGCAAGCAATGTTGTAAGATTAAATTTGTATTACAGAGTATGTGTCACATGAAGCCTTCATTGCAATATATATATATATATATATATATATATATATATATATATAATATATATATATATATATTATATATATATATATATATATCGTGACGTATATTGCCATTTCAATATGGCTAACCCCTAAGGGTGGATGCTACTGTAGTTTTTAGCCCCAGGAGGACACACTCCTCCAGCTGCCATAGACACACTATCTGTGTCCTGTCAGTATTTGCAAAGGGAAGTCATCCTTCCCGTCTTCAACTTATGATACACACGGACTCGAGTTTCGAGGTATTGACCTCTCGTCAGCGTGTGACAATCATAGTTGTCGCCGAGAATTAGATTTCCTTCACAAATACTTATACTTTTTCCAGCGCCCACTGTCGCTGATATTGAAAAAGTGAAATCAAACAATGATAAATATCAAAGTGAGTTATATACAGTAGCGGTAACACATCGTGACGTATATTGCCATTTCAATATGGCTAACCCCTAAGGGTGGATGCTACTGTAGTTTTTAGCCCCAGGAGGACACACTCCTCCAGCTGGCCATAGACACACTATCTGTGTCCTGTCAGTATTTGCAAAGGGAAGTCATCCTTCCCGTCTTCAACTTATGATACACACGGACTCGAGTTTCGAGGTATTGACCTCTCGTCAGCGTGTGACAATCATAGTTGTCGCCGAGAATTAGATTTCCTTCACAAATACTTATACTTTTTCCAGCGCCCACTGTCGCTGATATTGAAAAAGTGAAATCAAACAATGATAAATATCAAAGTGAGTTATATACAGTAGCGGTAACACATCGTGACGTATATTGCCATTTCAATATGGCTAACCCCTAAGGGTGGATGCTACTGTAGTTTTTAGCCCCAGGAGGACACACTCCTCCAGCTGGCCATAGACACACTATCTGTGTCCTGTCAGTATTTGCAAAGGGAATTCATCCTTCCCGTCTTCAACTTATGATACACACGGACTCGAGTTTCGAGGTATTGACCTCTCGTCAGCGTGTGACAATCATAGCTGTCGCCGAGAATTAGATTTCCTTCACAAATACTTATACTTTTTCCAGCGACCACTGTCGCTGATATTGAAAAAGTGAAATCAAACAATGATAAATATCAAAGTGAGTTATATACAGTAGCGGTAACACATCGTGACGTATATTGCCATTTCAATATATATATATATATATATTGCAATGAAGGCTTTCCGGTTTCAATGGCGTATGTATTCACCAGCTAGACGGTACACCAGTCCATCGCAGGGTTACTCATTTTTGCCAGCTGAGTGGACTGGAGCAACGTGAAATGAAATGTTTTGCTCAAGAATATAACGTGTCGTCCGGTCCAGGAATCGAAACCACAATCACACGATTGTGATGCAGACACCCTAACCACTAAGCCACGTGCCTCCACATTATATATATTTGTGTGTGTGTATGTATGTATATATATATATGTATATAAATATACATATATATATATATATATATATATATATATATATATATACATACACACATACACACACACACACACACATATATATAAAACATTTCATATATGCTCAAATATTCATTTTTAATGGCATATGCGATACGTATACCTCTGAGTGCGGGGTGAGCAGGTTGGGCATGTGAGTATGTAAGTGTGTAAGTGTGTACATAAATATACGTTTACACGTTGCTGTGTTTTTCAAAGTTTGTTCTTCTTTTAAAAGTTGTCAAATTCAATGAAAACTCTCTTTTTGCTTTTGCAATTATTGCCCTCATCAAATGCTCTTTCATTTTATTGATTCGTTTCATCATTGTGTCTCTTTATATCATTGATTGTGATTGATATTGAGTAGAATATATTTATGTGTTAGTGATATGTATGTTCGGCTGGTTACAACAATGATCCGTATCATTTTAATGATGATGATCTAAATGTGATAATGGCGGTAATGTTATTAATACTCATTACAGCGTCGCATGTTTTAAGTGATAATACATACGTGTACTTGTTTCCCTGGTACGTAATTTTTTTCCAACAACGAAGTATAGTATTAACAAAATGATTAAATAGTTCATGACACTGTAAGATTTGTACGTCATTTTTTATGGTACATGTATTATAAATAGTTCTGCTTTAAAGTATGAAAGTACAGAGAGGAAGGGTGTTTAAGTTGAATAATATTGATTTTTTTTAGTACAGGTAAAAACATAGATATATATTCTGAGACTGTACAAGTTGCAACATATATGCATTATTTTACGGCTGTGGTAGTTACAAATTGGAGTACAACACGCGAGATATTTTAGAAAACTAACCAGGTATGAGTTAAGTTACGCGTAGATAAAAAAAAAACTATATATACTGAAATTACTATCGTACCCTTTTTTATATGGATCTATTTCATTTTTCATAGGTAAACGGACGCACTAAAACTGTAAAAAATTGAGCAACATGAACAATGAAAACACGCACACAAACACTATTCCACACACGCTGAGACAAAAACTTGCCTTTGCACACGTGAGTGTGTGTATGTCTGTGTGTGTGTGTGTATGTGTGTGTGTGTGTGTGTGTGTGTGTGCGTGCGTGTATGTATGAAAATTGGTCGTATATAACAATGTGAAACGTAAAGATCATGGAGGACGTACGACAAAGCACCGCAAAGCACCTCCTAAACAGGACTTCACCCGAAGAAGGTTATGCTTTCAAATTGGTGAGATTGGTGAAACATTATCTTTTACGAGATTCTTCCTTTGGACGGGACAATCAATACGGATGTGTACTCTGACCAGTTCGACAAATTAAACGCAGCAATTAGCCAGAATCATCCAGAACTTACCTATCATACGGGCATTGTGTTTCATGAAGAAAATGGCAGAAAGTTTAAATCATTTTCAGTTTCCATATTGTGAAAATACTAGCTATAAAATTATAGATAACGAACAGTTAATGAACAGAGAAAATGAAATAATATATATGTATCAGAAAATCCCATTTGTAGCTTCTCGGCCACACGATGCCGCCACTATTATCCATTTATGCATTCACAATATGGGCTTCCTGTCTCCAAGGGTTTCATAATAAAGACAATAGTGTTTCACCTTCTTAAACAATTTACCTTGTCTTGGATATTTTCTTTTAAATACTCCAAACAACTACATGTTATTTCGTTAATAGATGCATAGCGGTAATATTTAATATGCTTTAATAAATAAGTAAGTAATTAATAACTGATAACATCTCCAAAGCAACACGTACTTAAGGTGTTGAAAGGTCGCTGCTATCGTGATAAAAGAAATCACATGTATAATTTCTCACCCAAAATTTAATAAATTTTGGAAGAATTAACTTTGCACATATACCCCTATTAACATACAGGAATTGTGTTTCATTTTCACATTAAAAGAAAATAACATTTAGGAAGACAAATGGATAATTATAGTGAAATTTAAGGCTTCTTTAATTGTTACTTTCTTGCCACTGAACCTAAAAGTCTGTTGGGATTATTGTTAAGGCTTTTATTTAAAAATTGTTTATTATGTGATTATCGCTTTTTAAATAACAATGTGTATGATACATATAAGGATCGGGTTCTTAAACTTGAATAATTAATAACACGTAAAAAGATTTTTAACCGTAAATTGAGCATTTTCACAAGTGTTTGTGGTACTATTTTACCGGTAGATAATTATACATTCACAATTCGACTATCACGAAGTAGATTCATATATATAAGAAAATTTAATTACTTGATTTCAAAATCTCCCATTCTAATTATAAGTGTAATGAGCCTAATTTATCATGACCACGTCATTTCCCATTGACAGCAAAAGGCTGAAGGAAATCTAAGAATATTACACGAAGTTGCAGTTTTCCTCATTGTGAAATCGAAACCAAAACCACGTAAGGCGAAATCTACCTCCCTCACATGATTCATGACTAACATGTGATTCATTGATATCTTTCTGAAAGAAAAAGTCTGTATACTTAACATGAACTTAGCTCAGCGCTAGAAGTCTTGCAGTGAAATGCAATATTTAAGACGTGCTTTCCGCAAAGAGAATAGGGGGATATTTTTTATTGCCCGATGAAATTCGTCAAGGGATCTGCAATCAATCATAAAGATCAATTTTAGAATTCCGGCTGCATTACGTGTCAGCAGGTTATCAATTTGCTGTGGCTTTATTGTAGAAAAGTGACGTAATTATGGAAACACTTCTATAACAAAGTTTGCTGCTTTCACACTGTGAAAGACAAATGATAAGATGAAGTTGCTTAGGAAATTGAAATCTCATGTATACTGCATTTGTAATAACTTTGAGCAGTATTCTTGGAAGGCTTTTACTTTCTACATTTTTTAATATAGGAAACGTTATACTTTGAATTTTAAGATCAAATACGACTGTAATTCAATTTAGAATTTTTGTGTAAGATAATCTATGTAGATGTTGATATAAAATACATTCACCCCATGCATTTAATAACCAGTGGTTAGTGACACATTTTCAATGACCACTCTCAACTGTAGAGTTTATCTTCTTAGAGGTCATTATCTACCATATTCAGACAAAAATAACTCCCCATCGAGTCAACGCGGGAACTTTAACATAATTATACGGCTAGGAGTTTAATTGAAATTAAATAATCACACTATCTTAAACGTCCATAAATTAATTCGATATTGTAACCACATATACGCCAGAAAGTCAGGAAAACGAGAGAGGAAAACATCTGATCACCAACAATACGAATCTCAAAAATACTCTTTATATTCTCGTAACCGGACATGTATATGTACATATATCCATTACTCGCCTGGAATATAGCTGAATATGAATGTGAAAGATTTCTCCAATTTGATAATTAAAGATTTGTGTTTTTATATTTATAGGTGGGCTTATCTTTGATGTTTTTATAGATGGTAAATTTGTCCTGAATGCTTACTCCGGAGGGTATTCTATGGATGCAACATGGAAAAGAAATGAGTT
Source organism: Octopus sinensis (assembly GCF_006345805.1). Taxonomy (NCBI): domain Eukaryota; kingdom Metazoa; phylum Mollusca; class Cephalopoda; order Octopoda; family Octopodidae; genus Octopus; species Octopus sinensis. The sequence goes on from NC_042999.1 coordinate 81,520,672, forward strand.
ATGTGATAGTAAAGATGGATATTAGCATGTATATGACTCTTCGATGCACCATCGTTGTCGTGCACTGCCGAAGTAATGGCAGTAAAAATAGAATTCCATATCTGATCACAGGAATCAGATATGGCTTAGAGTATCATAACAGATTTTAATTCCAGTTTTTCAAAATAAAATCAAGTAAGACATGAAATTAAATGTTTTGTCTTTTTCGCCATAGGCTGAACTTTAAAATAACACTCTTTAGACAAACAGCAAATTATAACTCATATGCTGCATGACTATAAGCAAGGTATTAAATTAAACTCTCATAATAGTGAAACTACAAAATTATAAGCTATTACATTTCTTCAGCTTTTTCTAATATGTAAGTCATCTGTTCTATCCTCTCTTTAATGATTTTAAATAGTTTATTTCATAATAAAAACAGTGTTTATTACTTTCTTCCGAAAAACATCGACCCTTTCTCATAAACTACATGCTCAATAAAAGCTAATACCACTCGGCTGTATGTAATCTGTTTTCTATTCTTTCAAATTTTTATTAACATCACTGCCAAATTCACGAAACGACGAGAGCAAAAACCCTCAGTCATTAATCTTAGAATTTCAGATAATGTTCTATTGTTTTCCAATGTTGTATACTGAAATCTGGTAATTTTCTAAAAGTTGATTAAATATAATTCAATGTGCAGTCTCCAAATAATATTTAAACATATATAACTATGTTCTATCTTCGAAGCAAATATTAAAAGCTAAAGCAATATTATGACTTTCACTAAGAACTGAAATCATTTCATTCAAAATTGAAATAATTTTCAATTCCTATTGTTTACCCTGATACTATCGACAAAACAACTTCGAATAGCTAGAAAACTTTCCGGTACGCTTGCTGTTATGCATAAATATCTCCACAAATGCTGTTACTATTCGCTTTCTCAACTCTGTGTATATCTATGATCGAAACATTCCAACCCTATCAATATGAACATTTTAGCGGATGCGAAAATATTATATAATCTGTAGCGTTTATATAAACGGCAGAGGCTATTTTGAGAAACATGCATCTGGTATTTCTAACAATTTAATCGACTAATCATATCAAGTCTTCTTTGTTGGCCTGATTATACATAAAATTATTTTAGCTATTGCTGGAAGACACTTATGACCACGTAACTTACCGTCTTTTCTGAAAACGTCCATTGATGGAGCCTCAAACTTGTTTGATGTCACAAGAGAACTATCAGCTAAATGACTCTCGTGTCGCGCATTGGTGTCTTCACGACTACATACTATTTACTTGCTGGAAGTTATTATGATGTATTATACTAGATACTAAAACTGAAAATAGAACAAATATTATACTATCGGCTGATATATAAGTAGGAAGTAATTTCACTTGCAATTATCAGTATGCAAAATAGGCCAAGATTTTAAACCTGCTGGTAAACAGGCTCCTCTATTTATTAAGTTGTGCAGTGACAACTCGGTACAAACGGTAGCATAATCGTCGAGAATGCATACATGCACAGTTTATAGGGACGTAATATAGGGACGTGTTTGGTATCTGTTTCGATCTGGCTTGGACCACAGCTGTGGAAGCTTAATGAAAGAGTGAGGATCAATGCTGAAGTAGAGTGGTGTGCTGAAGTGATGATTGTGTGCTTTTAAAATGTTTCTAAGTTTTCCGGTTGGCTGGCCAAGTTATAGAGTTGACATGGAAAAGAGAGGAAATAGTGTTCTGTGATGTAAGGGCTGAAATAGTGTGTCTGTGATGTAAACTCTGAGTACTCTCCTGCTTGACAGCTATGGGGACCTCATTTAGAGTAAAATCTATCATTTATACATCTGTAGCGGCTGTAGCGGCGTTCATTCTGCGGAAAGAGTATTTTGTTTTGTGATGCGTGTAAATTTTGCAGAGAGAGATCACATATTCATGGTTGAATGATACTAATGAGATTTCGAGACGCGAGGCGCATGATAAAGCTATAATGTGAATGGGAATTCTCAAGGAGAGCTAGTGACATTTAAGTTTTATTCAATATTGTACCAGTCAGGCAGTTTTCACTTAGGGCACGATCATGCAGGCTCACAAGAAAGCTTCACAATAGATTGAAAGATTCACGAAAGACGTACGTAATGAGTTTAGGTAAGAGTTTCCGAGGTAAATACAGCTATAAACTACATATATCTAAGTACAATGAGTTTGCTGTCTCCGAAATTATAAAGCGCCGGAAACAGTTGTTAAGTAACGCACGGGGATACATATTACATACAAAAACTTGTTTCGTATCTAATAGTTTGAAACTGGTTTGAAACTAACCACTGAGATTGAAGATGTTGAAGACTGTAATTGTTAATGATTCATTTATCACTTTTCACTATGTGAAAAAATTACCAAGTTTACAATAATCAGGATATATTCAAGTAGATTTATAAAGCGCATAACGGTTTAGAATAAAGCAGAACTATCTCAGGAGTCCACTGTTGTAATGCAACATAAATAACACATGCTGAGTAATATTAATGAATTAAGAGTAGATAATTTGTTGTATGCGAATGCGTGGCTGTGATTGTATATCTCTGAGAGTTAGTTCAATGTGAATCCTGATACTATTAGTTTGACAAATGAATAGTATACACGTCTCTAAAGAGGTCTAATAAGAACAAAACAAACTCGTTGCTTTCATCAATTCGTTCTTGAGTCTAGCTTCTCATCATTCTTCATCGTTATTATGATTCAAATGTTCCAGCACACCGATTATTTTCAGTTACTCGAATTGGTTGAGTCCTTTATAATCTTATAGTATGTTTCTTAATTAATTTTCTAGTTACAGCATTTTGTCAAGTATCTTAACGTATAATATCAGTGAAATGAAACTTGTCAAATTATTACGTAAGTTACGCCTGACCATGTTTGTGTATAGTGACCAAACGCGCGATGTTCCAACCAAGAATATCGTTCCTAGTCATAATCTCATATGTATGAATGTATTTATGTGTATATGTATATATATATATATATATATATATATATATGTGTGTGTGTGTGTGTGTGTGTGTGTGTGTATGTGTGTGTGTGAGAGAGTATCTACATATGCATAGATGCGTATCTATACGTATATATTTGCATACACGCGCACACATGCGCGAACGCAATTTACTTACGTATATGCGTACAAACGTACACACATACATACTAGTCACACATATATATATATATATACATACATATATATATATATACATAAATGTATATATATATATATATATACATACATATATGTATATATATATATACATACATATATATATATATATATATATATTATATATATATATATATATATATAATATATATATATACATAAATGTATATATATATATATATTCTCAGATCTCTATGTCTAATTACATATTAGCATTTGGAAAGATGTTTTATGTATGTTGTCATTGCAGTAGTCTCACTTTATGAAGTTTTGAAATCACCGCATTTGAAATAAAGATTTTAAATTATGATAACAAGTTTGCGTAATAAAACTGTGTATAATAATGCATATATAATGTAAGACGTAAATTTACGCTCGGGCTGATGAGTTTTAGTGTATGTAATATATTAGTGAAGCAAGGTAGTGAATGTAACAGTACTATCTGGAATATGAAGAATAATTAAGGAAGCAAGATATCACAGTCACCTTTAGCTGGAGTTAAGTGTCGAAGGAACTGAAGTTATAATAATAAACATGAACATAAGAATATTTATGTGAAAGTAAAGTGCGAATTCGTAGGCTGTACGTAGTCTCTATTGTCTTACGTAGATTAACTATCTGCGCGTTCGTATACGCGCACACGCGAGCATCTATAAATCCAGCTGCTTGCACATAGATACTCTCCATATTTTTGCAAATATATACAAATATGTGGGCATATATGTATATATATATAATCCAAACGGGAAACAAAAAAACAACAACAATGGAACAATTACAGTATTATTATTAATAGGCGCTCAGGAAATGGAAGCAGGGAGGTATGACGTTTCGAGCGGAGCTCTTCGTCGGCAACATAAAGAAGGATCCCAGAGCGGGCAACAGGGATAGAGAAAAAAAACGACTGGTGTTTACGAGTTGCACATGGTGAAAGGCGGATGTTTACGATAACAAGAGCAAAGTAGGTTTCTAAAGGCAAAAGAGGAGACAGGTTGGTAACGCACAGATGTGTGTGTATGTGTGAGTGTGTGCGTGTGCGTGTGTGTATGTGTGTGTGTGAGGCGAGATAAAAAAAATATATATGTATGTGTTAGTGTGTGCGTCTGTGTGTAGGCGTGTGAGGTAGGGCGAGACAGTGGTCATCATAGCAGACAAAGGTCAGTATAGTAGAAAAGAAGAAGGAGAAGGGAGGGAGGGGAAGGGGTGGGGCGTATGTAGCGTGCCAGCGTGTGTTGAGTAGTAGTGTGTGTGTGTCAGTGTCGTGGTAGTATTAATGGCGAGTAGATTGAATGTGTGTAAGAGTAATGTATATATTTAAGCAATGTGTGTATATGTGTGCGCGTGTGTGTAACGAAAAAGGGGGGGGTAAGGAAAAAGGACTCCAGCTGAGGGGGTGATGGTAAAGTGGTCCCGCGGAGACGGGCGTGGGAAGACCCAACGACACGCGACGGTCCCAGGAACGGGCGGGGGGTCTCGTCGGGTCCAAGAGCGAGGTGCATGCGGCGCGTATGCGTGCGCGAACCGGCGCAAGCGCGTGTGTGCGCGCGCCTGCGAGTATGCGCGTAAGTATGTATGTGTGTGGATGTGTGAGTGTGTCTGTGTGTATGTCTGGTTGGCAGTGTGTCCGATGAATGTATGTGAGTATGTGTGTATATATGTGTGTGCATAGATGTATGTCCGTGTGTGTGTGTGTGTGTGTATGTGTATGAGTGTGTATGTATGTACGTGTGGGTGTGGGGAAGTGTGTGTATGTGCATGTGTGTGCGCGTACATACAGGTGTGTGAGTGAGTGTGTGTGTGTGTGTGTATGTATGTGTGAGTGTGTATGTATGTGTGTGTAGGATGCATGTATGTGTATGGGTGTATGTATGCGTGTGTGTATGTATGTATGTGTACGTGCGTGTGTGTGTGTGTATGCGTGTAGGTGTGCGCGTGTGCATGCATGCATGCATGTGCGTATGTGTGTGTGTGTGCATGTGTGTGGCTATATATGTATGTGCGTATATGTGTGTGTATGTGCGTACATGTGTGTGTGTATGCATGTGTGTGTATGTAGGTGTGTAGGCGTGTGTATATAGGTGTATATATGTAAGTATGTATGGGTGTGTCCGTGTATGTGTTGTGTAAGTATGTGTAGTATGTAGGTGTGTGGGCGTGTGTATATGTGTGTGTATGTAGGTGTGTGTGGGCGTGTGTATATAGGTGTATGTATGTATGTCTGGGTGTGTCCGTGCATGTTTGTGTGTGTGTGTGTGTATGCATGTGTATGTAGGTGTGTGTGTACGTTTGTATGTATGGGTGTATGCGTGTGTATGCGTGCGTGTGTGTATGTAGGTGCGTGTGTATGTGTGTGGGAGTGTAGGTGTGTGTGTG
>NC_042999.1:81531246-81541246 GCF_006345805.1 Octopus sinensis
CTTGGGCAGCTGTCTTCTACTATAGATTCGGGCCGACCAAAGTCTTGTGAGTGGATTTGGTAGACGGGAACTGAAAGAAGCCCGTCGTATATATGTATATGTATGTATATGTGTGTGTGTGTGTTTGTGTGTATGTGTTTGTCCCGCCAACATCGCTTCACAACTGATGCTGGTGTGTTTACGTCCCCGAAACTTAGTGGTTCGGCATAAGAGAACGATAGAATAAGTACTAGGCTTCCAAAAAATAAGTCTTGGAGACCATGTGCAAGACTAAAAGAAGTAAAAGAGTAAAAGAGTAAATGCAAAAGTAGAACTTTTCTTCAATTGGAAATTTTATTTCATTTTCATCACCCTGTCCTTCGTCTGAACCTTCATTCTTTAACATTATCGGAAAATTTTGTAATCGCAAAATATGTCTTTTGAAAATCACATTATATAATGATCTTTTTAATAACAGTCTCCCAGTGACTTTGAGTTACTAGTATTATGGTGATCTCACTGCATTAAGATCAAATGCAAGATATATAGGTGCAACTTCTGTCATGACAAATACACAAAAAATCTTTCTCTATGCTCATCGTGAGATAAGAGTTGGGATTCGTAAGCTAATGCTCCGCTATTCATTAGGAAAAGCGTAGCAACTAAATAATATATGGTTCGAACTTGACAGCAGGTACCATTTTTGCGTTATCAAGCGAAACCATATTGTGAAGCGATGTTTGTATTTTCTTTGTTTGGGGAAAATACTGCAAAATAGCTTTACTACAACCATTTCCTACTTTACTTTTATTATTTCATTAAAAAAAAATCATTATATCCTTGAGAGTGCATGTTATGCATGAGATACACTCCACTGAAATTATCTGTTATCCCAGCTTAAATGGGTTCATGTTATTACGCTACAATTCTCCATACATTATATATTTGAATTTTCTCTTTTTTTCTTATACGTACATTGCAAAATGAAATATTTATTGTAAATTGTACCAGTGAAATATATGCATTTAGAACTAATAAATTAAATTGTATGTAATAAATATGAAAAGCATATCTTCTATTTCTTCTTCTAATTTGAACTTATGTGAAATAATTTATTCCATTTTAATAATATTTTACTGACGATCAAGCCTTTGTAGCATTAGCTCATAGTGGATTCAATCAAACCAACTAATTTAAAGGAGTATACTTTGGAATGCATTGTCAAAGAAGTCATGAACTGGAAATTACATTAAATACTCTAATGTTCTTAATATCACCTTTAAAGTATCATCTATTAGGTACATCATTAATTATTTATATTACGCTTGACAGGGAACAAACACAATATTCCCAGGTTATTAATGAATTTCAAATTGATTAAATGCTTGTATGTTACTGAAATTATTTTATCAAAGCAGGAGAAATAGGAAATCAAGAATGACAGCGGACACAATATACATCATTTCCTAGGTAAATATATGAGTGAATTGAAACCTGTGCGCAAGAGTCCTTGCATCTATTGTCATTAATTACTTTTAACAATGCACGCGTACAGAAATGTTTACGCCCAAAATATATACCCACACACAATCCACACAAACGTATTCGTTTAAAATAAACATCATTCATCTTTAAGCAAACGGTGTGTTTATGATTTTACTTTAATTTAATAAAGGATAAAATATTGTAGAGGTGCTACAAAGTTCTTAATATGTTAATAATATAACATATAGAAGTAACCAGACTTCTTGAGAACATCTGACAAACAAATCTTGCGTGTGCCACCATTCACTTCTCTTGGATACTCGAGTCATGTCTACTGTATTCATGAACCATGCTGTTATATTCCTAGTTCCATCTTCTTCAGAATCATGGAAATCGCAACCATGACAGAAAATTCACTACAACCATGAAGTAAAATTATAGTCTGCGTAACTTTCCTAAATTTAAGATTCTCTTAGAAGATTGCTCATCTCATTTTCTGGAATTCGATTAAAACTCTTTAAAAGTTACATAGAAAATTTACTCCCACCGTTTTAATATCACCTAATTTTCTGTGACTGCTTGAGATGAGTTAGATTTCTTGCAAGTATTTAAATTGTGTAATTGTGTACGATGCAAGAAAGAATTAAGCTTACAGAATGCATTAACATACTCCATAAAACCACAGATGCAAGTACTTCCGGAAAAATAAATAATTCAGCGAGTAAGTAGCCTTTCTCTTCTCTAATATCTCTGGACTACGTTCCATACTTGGTCTCACATAACACTTGTTGTACGAAAGCCAAAGATCCTTTTCCTCTCTGACTTCCATATCATTCATTCTTTATATATAAGCTATCTTCGCACTGTAAACCACTTTCTGTTTTCAAATATTCTCTGAAAATGTGTATATGTGTCTATATAGACGATATTCACTCCACTTTTCTCATAACTAGTTAAAAAAGATTTTCCGTGTCATTTTCCGTATAAAGTGATATCAAATTTAACTTCTTCCCAAAGTATAAATCTCCATTGTATTTCAAAAATTCTATATCAGATAGGTACAAAAAATGTTATTGAACTTTCAAAATTCTTACAAAGATGAATATGCTTTGCATCTTTAGATGGATGTACTATTTCAACGGCCTCGGAAGGATGATAGTAAAAGTTGAACTCAAGCGGATTAAGTCAACACAAAAAGGACCGGAAGAAATATTCAAACCCTTTGTCTGAAGTGCTTGATCTAAAGATAATATTGACGATGATCATGATCATGATGATCATGATAAATTATTTAAGGATGATCCCTGGCTTACCATCCATACAAGAAGTGCAAAAGATTGTCTTAACTAGTACATCAAACGTATAGAGAAGTGCATTGCCTCTGAGAATTTCCTGTCCCCTTTTCCCTTTTATTTTCTTCGTTTACATTTTATAAATTATTTTTTATTTTTCTCTATCTTTCTTCCCGCCTTTCTCTATCACATGACTTTGTAAATATTCGATTTGGTGTGTTAATTTTTATTGCATACTAATGTATACAGTGCAAGAAACGGAAATGACAAGAAACAGAAATGGAGTTACAAGATGATAATAATAATAATAATAATAATAATAATAATAATAATAATGATGATGATGATGATGATGATGATGATGATGATGATGATGATGATGATGATGATGATGATGATAAATATTACTAGTAATAATAATAAATAAAACTAATAATATTGTACGCCACGAGCCCAGAAAGAATATAAGAGATATCATGACAATATAGCAAAGGATTGTCTATTGGACACTTTGCAACAAGTATGGACTTGATACAGCAAAAAGTGGTAAGAACATAAAACCTAAGGCATTCTCAAAAATGATAATGCAAAGATCCTATGGGATTTTATGATTCCGTGCGACTATAAGATAGAGAATAGGACTGCAGACATAGTGTGAATTGAGAATGAAAACAGACTATGCTGGATCATAGACATAGCTGTGCACAGCTGACAACAAGGTATGTGTTAAGGAAGAAAGAAAAGTCGAGAGATATGACAGGTTAGCTTGGGAAGTTAAGCAGTTGTGGTCGATGCAAAATGTAGCAGTAGTACCAATAATTGTCGGAGCCCTGGGAACAGTGAGCAAAAATCTTGGGAAATATGTGGAACAAATAGGGGCTGCAATAAGGGTGGAGCACTTGCAGAAAACTGTTCTGCTTGGAACCGCTCGAATACTGCGGAAGGTGCTCGAAAAATAAGATATGTTACATGTATATATTTATCCATATATACAAGTCGTCGTCGACTTACGACCACAAGTGGTTCCGAGTCACTGGTCGTAAATCGGCAAATAGGATTACATAGCTTTGTTTTATATTTTTATATTATTAATGTACACTCTCAGGTAAAAGTTACACGCAGCATTCTGTAATATACTATTATACTGGTGTTAGTGAAAACTTTCGGAATCTTAAGCTGTTGCTTATAAACATATACGAGTTTGTCTCGGTGTCTCTGCGTCTGGGTAGGGCATCCAACACAGTGATGACCGATAACGAAACCTAGGATAAGCGCTTGTTAGCCAACATCATCCGTAGACTTGTTTATTTCAAAGAAATTGAACCCATCAGATTTCAACTATACTATGTATTATTGCTGCCGGGAACTGGCGCGCCAATCATCGTAATATCGATCGGACATATGTCGGATAGGTCGTACGTCTGCGACGAGCTATTTCTGTGCGTGTGTGTGTGTGTGTTCGTGTGTGTATGTGTGTGTATGTGTGTGTGTGTGTGTGTGTGTGTGTGTGTGTGTGTGTGTGTGTGTGTGTAAGATCCGAGGTTCAGGGTGTAGAAAGAAAGGTAGTTTGAAGCAAACCCTAGGAAATATTTAAAATATCAACTTTCAAGTACAATAGTGTTTTATTGAGACGGGAAGTTGTGGATTTCCTTTTTTATTGAAGCATGATAAACTGAAAAAACTTCTTTTTATATTTCACGGTAGCTAATCAGGGTTGCCGGATATGCGAATAAGAATACAAGAGTTGAGGAATGAAGAAGATACTTTCTGGGCTATATATTTTTCATAGTGAGCGGAACCTAGGAAGTGGTAAATATCCAAGCGAGGTGCATACTGAAAGCTATACTTCAGGCCAAGGATTACAGGAAAGTTTCTGCCTATCTGTCTGTCTACATATCTATCTATCTATTAATCTATCTATCTATCTATCTATCTATCTATCTATCTATCTATCTATCTATCTATCTATCTATCTATCTGTATATATATATATATATGTGTGTGTGTGTGTGTGATTATGCATACAATACACACTCACAAACATGCGAGTGCACACACACAGTTACACACATACACACATACATACATACATATATATATGTATATATATATATATATATAATATATATATATATATAATATATAAGTTTCTTTATTGACCACACAGGGCTGCACACAGATGGGACAAATTACAAGGTAGAAGCTTTTCTTTTGGGAGATGAAAAAAAGAAAGTGGCGTAGGTTTTCGATCAAAAGGGATCGTAAAAGGGAAAAAAGAAAAAAAAGAAAAGAAGGAAAAGAAACAAAAGAAAAGAAAAAGAAGAAAAAGAGGAAAAAAGGGGAAGAGGAAAAAAAACGATAAATAGGCATCGTGTCTCACAGTGTCATGATGTACGGTGTAAAGAGGGAAGCAGATAAGTTTAATCCGTGGGAAGAAAAGCCTACGAAAAAGACCACGGTAACCTCGGTCAATATTGTTATATGTTACCACATTTGTTTGCAAGTGGGAAACCCTCTGTTTTCAATTTCTGGGTTCATAGGATTATGCTCAAAGTGGCTTCGTCATTCATACGTGCCATCCTTGCTACATTCACCCATCGTTTTTTAAAACATTTGCTAGACAAAACTTGCCTCTCTACTCTCACTTTCGTTTTCAAGTGGTACTTGAAGAAGTTGATGAGAGATTGACCAGAGAGGAAAGTGTTTGTCTCCAATCCTTTCAGACGCGTCCGCCAGATTCATTCTTTCGCCATAGCCACAAGGATGATGAAAATAGCTCTTCCTTCCCGTTTGAAGGAAGGAGGCGTGGCAATATTGACGATAGACTCAGCTGATAAACCGACTCGTCCCACACGTGACAGCAGTTGTTCGACATAAGCCCACATGTCGGAAATTGTTGGACACTGCACGAGCGCGTGCAGAACGGTTTCGTCGCTCTGACCGCATCTCGGGCAGGTCGGCCCCGTGTTTCTCGAGCCGTGTCTGTAGCGCTTATCCCGAACGGGTAGCGCTTCTCGGTAGCACTGCCAGGCCAATAGACAGACAGACAGACATTCGGTATCGTCAGGTAAATTTTAAACGTATAAACAGGTGAATTAGAAATAGTATATGACTAACTGTCCTCTTTCATACCTCTGGAGTACGATTGAAACTATGTTCCACGTAACACCCATTACTAGTACGAAACCGAAACATCCTATTAATCTAATCTCTGACTTGTTGCACCATCGATAATGATAACCTACACGGATCTCTAACACACTTACTAGCAGTGTTACCTGTAACTTTACACCCAAGATATATATTTAATTTCATACACGGCCATTTTCCAATTATTATAAATTTTCTTCATTTTGTATTAGAACATGTCTGTTAGCTTGTAAAGATAGAGTTCGGAGACCTGCATTCAAAAGTTCCAACTTTCACAGCTTCTTCTCCTGTAAGTTTGATCGATTTTGTTTATGTGTAGTTTCTTATATACAGGTCGAGATTTAATAAAGTTTACTGCCAAATCTTTTAGTGAGTGTTATGCTGCTTCGTCAGCAGTCAGGTGTTGTGTTGTTTTGTTGTATTGTGATTAAATCTATGTAGGTTTTACCGCCTAAATAATTTTGAAATTATGATACCATGTCAACAGCCACGTGTTGTGCTTTTCATGAGTATTTTTTTTTTTGCACTTTGCTGCAAAATGAGTATGGCATCGGTAATTAATCTTCTAGCTTTGTGAGGAATATTATATAGTATTTAATTATTATCCACTTGCATTATTTTCTAACGTTGTTTTGTGTTCTCCTGTAAAGTGGGTTCCTCCTCGCTATATGTACGAACGTCTTTCTCTCTCTCTCTTTCTCTCTCTCTCTCTCTCTGTATATCTATCTATCTATCTATCTTCTATCTATCTATCTATCTATCTATATATATATATATATATATATATATATATATATAATTGATATATATTACATATATATATTTGTGTGTGAGCATGTTTATATATACACAACAACACAAACATTTCACATTTCAGATGTAGTTTAACAGCCGTAATTTTTCATTACTTCATTTACTATTGATATAATATCTTTTATAATTATTATTATCAATGCATTTGGTTGTTGACAGGAGAAATCAAGGCAATGATTAATTTGTTATCGCTTTCACACAGTGGAAATCAGTGAATGCTGGAAACTAATTTCATACAAATAATTTCATTTGTTGTGTAAGATTTTTCATTAAAGTTGTGACTCTAATTAAAGAATCCCTATTTCTCCCTAATATAACCAAACAAAGAGCACCATATATTCTAAAGTAAATAGAGAAATGCAATATGAAAAATGGAACAATTGATTTTTCGTGTTAATCTTACTGTGTTCTTACTAACAATTAACCTCTTGCTCATCGACTACTTTACACCATCTTTAAATCATTATCTTTACGTTCACTATCCAACATTATTGTAGTTCTTTTGCATCGTATTACACTGGTGGAACCTCTTCAAGAAGACCATTAGCGTCGCTCATCGCTGCCACCTACGGCATCTCATAGAACCCTTTACCTAGATCGTCTTGTTACACCTACTGGGTTTTATATGGTCATTTACAATAGTTCTTTTTATCATCACCATTATTATCACCAATATCATAATGATGATGTTCTAAAAGAAACAAAGTAATTTAATTAATAGGAATGTACGGAGAACACTTATTCGGGTTGTCGCTTACACACCTGACAAGATTTAATAATGGAACATATATTTTAGTGTGACCTCCTTCGATCATGAATGACCATGGAATTGCACCTAGAAAGTTACCCTCCGAGGAACAAGTCTTGGCAAGGTTGTTTATGGAAGACCAGCAGTCGCCCATCCATACCAGCCTCCTCTCTCCATACCACCGATGCTATCCAAGGGAAAGGCAAAGGCCGATACATTGGTATCATTGACGTCGCAGCTCATTTATTAACGTGCAAGAGGCTGAGCATTCCACAGACGCGTGTACCCTTAACGTAGTTCTCGAGGAGATTCAGCGTGACACAGAGTGTGACAAGACTGGCCCTTTGAAATACAGGTACAACAGAAACGGGAAAAAAGCGTGAGAGAAAGTTGTGGTGAAAGAGTACAGCAGTGTTCACCACCACCTCCTGCCGGAGCCTCGTGGAGCTTTAGGTGTTTTCGCTCAATAAACACTCACAATGCCCGGTCTGGGAATCGAAACCGCGATCCTACGACCGTGAGTCCGCTGCCCTAACCACTGGGCCATTGCGTTTTAAGACGCTTCGATATATAGAATATAAGCTGTCTAAGCCGTTTATCAGTTATAATTTTTTAATTGTAGTAATTAGGTCAAATCAAGACTTATCGATACTGGATAAGCACAAACAGATAACATTTTTTTCTCATATTTCACTGTGATTTTATTTGTGAAATGCACTATATCTTATATCAGTTGCATATAAAATGTTAAAAGAACTAGCCGTATCCAGACACCATTGCTAACAAACCATTCACAGACCGTATTGTTGAATAAGATATATAGGTTGACGTTGCTGCATTTTTGGGGCACTAATTCAAAATATGTTAAAATTCTCCATATCTGCATTATCATCCAAAGAAACCTGATATATTTGTTTTTCTTGTAAAGGGATTTGCGTCTTCCTGATAAGTTTTGTAAGTTTATATTTTTCACTTGATTTTTCACTTTGTACGTTCATATCCTTAGAATGAAATCGTTAAAAACAAATTTCTCCTTCTAATAGAGAAAAGCAGCAACATATCCAACTTCTTGCTTCATGTCTAGGAAATACAGTAGTGACGGCGGAGAAATAAAACGGCTTAAACAAAGTAGTTGTTGTTCTAAATTAACAACATTTAAACATGCTTCGTTAGGGCAGGATACAAAAGGAATAAGAATGATGATGAGGATGATGATAACGACGACGACGATGAACATGATGATTTTTGTACTGATTCCCTCTGGATATATGGTGAAATGGAAGGAACAAGTAACTACATTGTGACGAGGGTTAACGAAGAAGAACACAGTTTCAGTAATTATCGTGGTGGAAATTGCATTTACCAGAAGCGTGTCAGTATCCTAAATTAGTAAGAGAAATAAGGTAGCATTGGCGAGAGCAATTAAAACATCTCAACGAATGGCAAATATACGATCATACGGATATATCCTTAATTAAGATCAGTTTGGTTAAAATGAACCGTACCGTTATTGTCGTGAAGGACTGCTCAGAAGCAAAACGCTGCTTGGTCGACCTATCAGTTCCTAAAGATTATAGCATATTTCTCATAGAAAGATAGAAACGATCGAAACACTAGATCTGTAAGCAACAGAGAATTTCGTGTGTTTACATATGTACATATATACGTGTGTATGTGTGTGTGCTGGGGGGGGGGCGTGAGTATGTGCGTGTAAACGCGTATAATGGAAGATTCAATAATGCAAAGAGAATAGTTTGCTGAAGTGACTCGTGGATTCTTTTACTTTATCCTAACGGGGATCCACTTAAACAAATTCCATAAGAATTTCGCTATATTTTCTACACATCGCACTATCCAATATAAAGGAAGAGCAGCAAGTTTTCTCCATAATTGCTTCGCCACGTGGTGAAAGGACATATTCTCCACAAATCACTTTCAATCTGTATCACTATGCAACTATGGTAACGTGCCAGAAATGGGAAAGAAGACAAAAGTGAATAATCATGCGAAATAAAACCAAGAGAAAAGGAGCAAGATTATCTGCAATTGAAGGTCTGCATCAGCAAACAAAGAAAGTCAAAAAAGAAAACAAAAGAACAAGAAATAACACGAGGGACAAGTTTTAGAAAATACTGTAATAATTTAATGCTTAAATAGGAAAGGAAACTGCAATTTTTCTGTGAAGCCTTTTGAAAACGTGTATTTTCAAACTGACTACATGTAGGTCTATACTAAGCATTATTACTGCCATGATTTATGAAAAGCATTATGTTAATATGAAAAGCCGGAATATTTATAGTTTCAAAATATTTAATAAGATATAACTACTACAATAAAATTTATTGCATGTATATCTCACACTGCGACACCTGCTACTTCATTGACCAGCAAATTCGGGAAAGAAATTACTCTTTAACGCTCTGTACTTGTAAGAGTAAGGAACGTATTAACACAGGTGTCTTATAACGTACTGGTTTAGACGTCACTCAGTTGACATAAAGCATATGTTTGTAAAGGAGATTTAACCACTTAG
>NC_042999.1:81546246-81606246 GCF_006345805.1 Octopus sinensis
AAGGTGGGTAGTTACTGGTGATATAGTGTATCTTTTAGTTCATGTAGGCTTAAAGTATATATCTGTTTCTGTTACGTTGTTAGATTTCTTAATGAAGACGTCGAGGAAGGGGAAGTTGTTGCTGGCTATATTCCATCGTGAATTGAATGTTTACGTCAAGTTCATTTAAAAGTGCTTAAAATTATTTACGTTTCTCTATATTTTCATGCCAAAGAACGAAACAGACATCTAGGTATCCCTTCCAGTTATTTTCTATGTAGAGGGAGAAAGGGCTGCTGTATCTTTCTAGAATCTTACGATAAAGACTAGTTTTGCGTGCACGCTTATATGCGCGTGTGTCTAAAAGCAAAACTTTTGAGAATGCTAGTGGATATGTGAGTATGTGTCAAGTAGATGAGTTGGTAATACTGAGGCAAAAAGTGTGTATTTATATGTGTTTATGTAGATGTAACTGTGTGAGATGTGGCTAAACACATGAGTTAACATGATGGTATTTTTGGATATCGATGTGTGTGCACGTACTAGAGTAAGTGGGAGTATCAACGGGCCAAGATTGCAGAAGAAGTAAGAGGTGTATTCGGGTTAATGAGAATATGATTACGTGGGATTGTAAGGATGTATATGTAAATGATGTTGCCTTTTGGGTGACATGTAGCTGTGTGTGCATGGGGAGGAGATATGGGTAGTCGGGGGAGAGTTTTGGGTTTAACTAGGGTGCATAGAGTGAACGTGGTAGAGAATAGAGAGAAACAAAGCAGAGAGGGTATATTTAGATGTCGGGTAGGTAGAAAAAAGTAAAGAAGTATTTAGGAGACTCACACACACACGCATTCGCACACACACATATATCCCCCCCCACACACACACGCTCTATATCTTTTTCTCTCTCTCTCTATTTATTTTTAAGTAGATTAATTGTTAATAAAAAAATTAGTCGATTAAACTTTGGTTTCTATATAATGTGAAATAATTACTGACTTAGAATTAGAAAACAAATAAGTGAAAAAAAAAAGGAAAATGAAAATATATAACATTGTAACTTATTCAACGTAAATCGTTTCCTGGAAGGTGTCTTTTTTTTTAAAGAAGTTCTCTCTGTATACCGGATTCTGTTGTCCTGTGTAAAACGCAAATGAGATAATTACGGTACATAAATGATAGCGGAAAGATAACCCAATTAGACTTTCATCTTATTAAAAGCTTGCATTGAGGCTGTTTATCCTTCGGTGAACTGGCTGGTTCTTTAGGCTTTCAGTGCCAATTGACCGTAAGTATCTAATATATAATTCAAGTAAAAATCTTCGGCTATTTGGCGTGTTTTGTTACTTAGCTATAATTATTTATTTTGTGTTTCGCTTTGATCGCATTGTAATCGAGGTGGAATTCATTGCAATAATTTATTCTCTTAGTCTGGATATTTGTTCAGAGAATCGTAACGATTTCTTGTTTCGAGGAGTGATGTGTTGTTATTATCATATTGTTTTTCCCTTTTCATATATAATGCATGATTTCATATATTCCTTTGATCCATTGTTTTTATTATATATAACTTTTTTGTATTCTTTTCTGGCAATCACAATCATATTGGCTTTTTTTTGGATAATTATTGGTTATCTATTGTTAGTATTGATGTTGATTCTGTGTTTTTGGTTTGTTTGTAAATAAAACATTTTCTAAAAACTTAATGGAAAACTGAGATTTCTAAAGTTCATTACGTATTCTGAATTTACGATGTACTTAATTAATTAGCTTGTATGAAAGGTTAACGTATTTCAAAAGTTTATGATACTCTGGAACTTCTATATATGTAGAAGGTTGAAAAGGAAACATCCATGCCAAGAATTCACAACAATCTCGAACCCATAAGAGTAAACAAGAGAGGCAGAGACAGGCAGAAACAAGGAAATGAACCTCGTATTTGAGTATTATGCAAATATTCTTTTAAAAACTTTTCTTTTAATATTTCTAAAATTTAATTGTTTTCCATACTTACATTTGAAAAAGTCTCAATGACTGAAACCGGTACTGAAATGTTTTTTTATAAAATTATCTTACCATTTTCTACCTTGACTCTTTTTCCATATATTATATATATGTATGGTATGGTATGTATATATGTATATATATATATATATATATATATATATATATATATATACTCTTTACTCTTTTACTTGTTTCAGTCATTTGACTGCGGCCATGCTGGAGCACCGCCTTTAGTCGAACAAATCGACCCCGGGACTTATTCTTTGTAAGCCCAGTACTTATTCTATCGGTCTCTTTTTGCCGAACCGCTAAGTGACGGGGACGTAAACACACCAGCATCGGTTGTCAAGCAATGCTAGGGGGACAAACACAGACACACAAACACACACACATATATATATATATACGACAGGCTTCTTTCAGTTTCCGTCTACCAAATCCACTCACAAGGCATTGGTCGGCCCGGGGCTATAGCAGAAGACACTTGCCCAAGGTGCCACGCAGTGGGACTGAACCCAGAACCATGAGGTTGGTTAGCAAGCTACTTACCACACAGCCACTCCTGCGCCTATATATATATATATACATACATAAACACACACATATATATACATATATACATTTATATATATATATATATATATATATATATATATATATATATATATATATATATGTATGCATGGATTTTTTAAAAATTTTACATAACTGAATCTCAGAGTAAATACGCTTTTTGTGTGTTCGAATGTCAGTTGTATAGCAAGCATTCGAATACATACAGGGAATATGAATTCATGTGAACTAGTACATTCGCATTTCTTCCATGGTGTGTATTAGGTCTGCACGTGTGTTTGTGTTTGTATGTAAGAGTGTGTGTGTGCTTGTGTGTCAGTGTGTTTTTGTGTGTGCTTAGTGTCTCTGTTTAACTTTAGTGAAATTACTACAATATTTTCCTTAGTAGTTCTTAATTAATGGAATATCTACAAACTCTAATTGTAGCAAGCTGGAAAAAGCATCAATGCTATGATATTTATTCATTTATTAATTACATTGAAATGCATTTGTTAATTTTAAAATTGCTTGCCTACAAGCAATGACTTCGCATTTTATACATCACTGAAATATTACAACACTTTTGTTTCCAACCAGCCTGATATGTCAAATAGGCGCTTTTCAGAATAAATAGACCGCAGACTGGTCTGTTTACACGAAACCTCAGATAATTTACCTCTAATACATGTGGAACTGCATCCTGGAACTGCGATGGTAATTCGAAGATGGCAAGATCTGGTAATGGAATGTGTGTACCTTCAGATCAAACAGCAGAAGTTTTCCAAATATCCCGATATAAAAGTCTCCGTAAAACGATACTTAGTAAGTCAACAACGTCGAGTCACAAACCATGCTTCTATATTATACATGATTTCGCTTTAATGAAATAAAGGGTGTACGTTTTATCAGTTTCATATGAAAAAGTGTTACAACATGCTACATATCAATTTTCATTATCGGTTTACGTTTGAATGAGGTAATGGGCAAGAAAATTGAATTTGAGATTCGAAGAAGTGCGAGTAATTGTCAGAATCGTAGGGCTACGAATAGCATTCCTTGCGGTATTTGTTTCACATTTCTCCATTTTATGTTCAGTTCCTGTTATGATCGAATATGCTTTTCATTTTTGCGAGGTGGATAATAAAATACTCATCTTGTTCATTAAACTGACGGAACATTTAGAGGGTTGGACATTGCAGTATCTGTTTCGATTCTTCATGGTAGACGTGATAAAGCACAAATCCCGTAAAGGGTTCGATATTACTGATTGCTCCCATTCACAAATTTATAGCTTATAGAGTATGAAGAGTTATGTTTTAGAAATAAAAGATTATGAGGACAAAGAATCAATGAGGTGGAAAACTATCCTGATTTCATGTCTTGTAAACCTTAGAATATATTCGTATTTTTCTTTTGTAAATTTCATACCGGGACACAGTAACTTAATGGGAAAATGATTATTTTGGAACCTAGCTGCAGTTATACATTGTATAAATATTATATATATATATATTAATATATTCTCGACAGTATTGCTTTGAATGCTGATGAGGAGTATCATAAAATCAGTTGATCTTTTGATATTATGATCGTATTAGAGTACCTCTGAACTATTACTAAAGGAGCACTATTGGTAACTACTGCAGGAATATTAGTGATGTAATTCAGATGTATAGTTTGCAATAGTGAAGAGAAACCCAATCTAATGAGAAATGGCCTCTGACGTTACGTAAGATAGTATTAAATCTAATGAAAATGATATCAATCTTAATTATATGATAAAAATATTTTGCGATTTTGGGAAATTGAATATTAGAAACCGACAGATAATGATTCATAAATCAAATTTGAAACAATTCTGAGCAAGTAAATGTGAGACATTTATGGAGTAACATTGCCAGATTTTTTATAGCCATATATATGTGTGTGAGTGTGTGTGTATGTGAGTGTTTATTACATATCTGCGCCTGTGTGTGTGTGTGTGTGTGTGTGTGTGTGTATGCCTGTGGTATAGTTATCAAATAATATAAAGTAATAAATTGAAATTCTGAGTTATCATATACATCTCTTTTCACTTGAAATTAATTGTATAATAATAACAAATCCCAAAATTATTGTTTGAATTCACATTCCTTATTTTCAATTAGAGAATGTATTGAATGTAATACATATTTTAAAAATGGAAAATAGAATCGAATATTGAAAATTACATATATGAAATGAAATATAAAACCTCGGCTCTAATCGAAATGATCTAACCAATGAACCAATGGAAACGTGCATACGTATATGAAGGTGGGTATTGACGGAAGCAATTGTTGTAATAATGCACGTACTGAGGGTTATATTTACGCAAAATGTGACTGTTGAACATGACGTAACACGCTAAGATTGACGCATGTTTTATTCTCTCTATGCGATTTTAGAGGTACACATATCTACACTCGCTTCGTATAACCTTACGCAAAAAAAACTATAAGCACAGACACATAGATGAATATGACTATATAAAAGATGCTTGCGTATGCTTTTATGTGGTTCTGCGTGGGTATATCATATATGTGTGTGTGTGTGTGAGTGTGTGTGCGTGTGTGTGAGTGTGTGTGCGTGTGTGTGAGTGTGTGTGCGTGTGTGTCTGTGTCTGTGTGTGTGTGTATGCATATATACACGTATGTGAGAGCAAGACAGCGTGGGAGAGGAAGAATAGTAAGACCGGTAATAGGAAATAATAAAAAAAATTACAATATTCCGTAGAAACAATATTTGATATCATTTAAATTAGGCGACTCTGTGATTTCAACTGTTTTCAACTGTTTCCAGTTCAGCTAAACACACAAACACACGCACACACAGACACACACACACGCACGCACATACATACACACACGCACACACATTTGTATGTATAGGAATATATATGTATATATATATATATATATATATATATATATATATATATATATATATATATATAAGTTAGATAAACAGATAGATAGATAGATAGATATAGATAGATAGATAGATAGATAGATAGATAGATAGATAGATAGATAGATAGATAGATAGATAGATTGATAGATAGATAGATAGACAGACAGTTTTAGCAATATCCATGTATATCTAGAAATAAAAATCTAAACTACGTTTTGTCGTTCCTGTCAGCTATTTTTTCCTCTTCTCTTCAATTTAATAGCGTCGTTCGCAGATTTCCTAAGGGCAAAACTCATTCTCATACATATAATGCAAATATTTTTCCAACTGTTTGTATTTTTGCTATTTAGTACCATGCCAAACCTCCCCTTGCGCATCTTTTTCTTCTGGTTGAAATTTAATATACTTTGTCAAATATTACAATTTTATTTTACAAATTCTCAAATGGTTATGAAATTATTGCTAAATCTATTATGTTTTTAGGTTTTTAAAATCATTTCTACTACTTATTATTATAGAACACTGGAAGACATATATTTTTTTGTACCATTTCACTAATTGGATGTTGGTTCTTGTCTTTGTTTTGCTTTATGGAATACACAATTTTTCTCAAACTTGTCTTTTGTGTCTCTAACTGTTTCTATAACTTCTATGCACTTTCGCCGTCATGCGTATGTTTTAATATTATGTATCATAAAGACTAGTGAGATTTAGAATAATAGAATAGCATTATTAACATGTTTCGAACCATATATTTCCTACCAGCGTATCTCATTACATCTTGCGAACCTGAGTGTTCGTAAATCCTTATGTGTTAATTCTCTTTAGCTATACTATTAGCTGATATCAGTTACTTAGCGACAGAGAATAGCTAAAACTTCATACAAAAATGCTATATAATATATTCATTGTTGTCCAACAGATTGGTGGAGTTCACATTGATTACCCTTCGCCCAAAGAAAACTAACTGTCACTAATAATAGTTTCAAATTTTGGCACACGGCAGCAGGTTCGAGGGAGGGGTTATGTCAATTACATCGACCACAGTTTTCAATTGGTAATTGTTTCATCGACCCTGAAAGGATGAAAGACTGAGACGAAGTCCGCAGAATTTGATATCAAAACACCCGACAGCAGTCATTAAAATGATATAAATTTACTACAAACGTAGACCATCTAAAATTGTATTAGGTATATGTTCGCGCTGGAGACAGAAAAAAATGCAAGATAATCACTAAAGTATTTCGCATCCCAGGAAATTGCATTATAGTTTACAAATTAGATTGCCTTTCAACAACACTTTCTCTCCCTCTCTGTCAATTTCTCTCTCTCTCTCTCCCACCATCTTACTCCTTCATACACATACATATCAACCTTAAAAATATTTTTCTATGTCGAATTTTTGTCTTTAATTTCCGTCATATTACCTCCCTTTCAAATGTTTCGATATTTTTGTTTTTATAATCATCATTGTGACATTCGGTCCGAACAGCCTAGATGTCAGAAATATAGGTATTATTGTATGTTAGTAGCAATCGCTCTTGGATAGGTTTGCTAAATTAATACCACCTAACACTTTAGAATTCTAAAACAGTTTTGCTGTTATAATTTCAAAAACGTTGTATTATGCCATAGCCTATTCAAGATGAATGTATCAAGGAATAGCTTGATGATTACATCAGGGAATATATCCGCCATCTTCAACAGAATGTAGAAACGATAAACTTCCGGTTAAAAAAAGTTAAGAATATCATAGATATTTAACTTACGGTCTACCTAGGTACTTACGTGCCAAATAACAAATGAACCGTTTCAATGCCCGCTTTCATTCAATGCGCGATTTCATTCATTTTGTCATTATGTTTTATATTAGCGACATTTTTCCCTAACCTGCAATGAATTTTGATAAATTGTAATTCCAGCCAGGTTTCCCAATGCTTTCAAATTTTTAAAAAAATTATGGTTATGAGTTCTGAACATGATAACAATAAGAATTTATGTAACCTGAAAAAATATCAAATGTTAGAGTAAATGATTATATGCCTATTATATCTGTCGTTTAAAATTTCGCTTACGTGCTTTTTCCTCGATCACCCACCCTCTCCCTCTTTCTTTCTCTGTATATATATATGTAGGTCCCGGGTTGAGTCGGGGTTAACCACAGTAAATAAGGTACTCAATACATAGCAGAGTAAATTAATTTATTTTATAGGAGGAGCTTCTACAGGACTAGAACTGTTTCATTCAAAAGAAATCATCAGGAAGCTAGGTGACAAGAGTAGTTTTGGCATTTATACATTTAGGCAGGTTTAAAGGGGTGGTGGTGGGGGACTTTTTTGGAGTAGGCATGGCGCAAACTATCATTCTTAGGGGAGTGGTCAAAGGAATCGGTGGTAAAGTAGATAAAAGAATAAATAAAAGAATAAAAGAATAAATAGAAAAATGGAGTTTTAGGTAAATAAGGAGACTCTCACTTATACATATACATATTCATATATATACATATATATATATATATATATATATATATATATATACACACATGTACATATACACATACACACACACATACCCATATGTATACATATACATACATATACACACATATACATACATACACGTATACATATATACACATACACATACGTACACATACACACATACACCCATACGTATGTGTATGTGTATATATGTATACGTGTATGTATGTATATGTGTGTATATGTATGTATATGTATACATATGTGTATGTGTGTGTGTGTGTATGTGTATATGTACATGTATATATATATATATAATATATATATATATATATATATATATATATATATATATATGTATATATATGTATATGTATATGTATAAGTGAGAGTCTCCTTATTTACCTAAAACTCTATTTTTCTATTTATTTATTCTTTTATCTACTTTACCACCGATTCCTTTGACCACTCCCCCAAGAATGATAGTTTGCGCCATGCCTACCCCAAAAAAGTCCCCCACCAGCACCCCTTTAAACCTGCCTAAATGTATAAATGCCAAAACTACTCTTGTCACCTAGCTTCCTGATGATTTCTTTTGAATGAAACAGTTCTAGTCCTGTAGAAGCTCCTTCTATAAAATAAAATATATATATACATATATCAAAAGAAATCACAAAAATAAACAAAAGACGAAGACAGGTGGTGGAGACAACAAACAGATGTATTAGTATAACGCTCGGAAGAGAAAAACTCTTTACCCTTTCGAGCCTGCGCTCTTCCACAGATAGGAACAGAGAAGGAAACAAGAAGAGAAAATAAAAATGTGTAGTGGCTGGTGATCTATCATTGCGAAGGGTCACGCAGGAAAGCAAAGGAGAAGGGGAGATAATAAAGTGGTGGTGATCCCAAAATAAAGGTGCGTCTGCGTGTGTATAAGAGAGTTTGTATATGCGTGTGAAAGGGGACTGGAGATCTTGACGTGTGCGTGTGTGTATGCGTAGGTGTGAAATATGGATCTGGGAAGTGGTCAGTGCTGATGTGTGCGTGGTTGTGTGTGTTGATATGGATGTGTTGTGTGGTATGGTGGTGTAAGGTATAGTGGTGTGTGGTGAAATTTCCAGAAAAACAAAAGACGAAGACAAGCCTATGAACAAGAAGCAGGTGTATTTTGTTTGACGCTCGGTAAAGTGACAAAGTCTTTTACGTTTCGAACTTACACTCTTCAGCAAAAGGAATAAGAGAAAATAAACAGAGGGTGAGAGAGAGAATTTTAAAAAACCTTGTGGATTTAGCGATCAAGCATATATATATACACAGAATATGAGGGGTTTAGTTCACTTGTGATCTAAAAGAATAGGTACGCTGTGTAAGTGCTATAATAGGTCGACAATTAGGTTCCAAGATCACAGCTAAGGCTGGAGCTAGGGATCCGTGTTAGGGATCCGTTTTAGCATGTATATATTATATTAGAGGAAAATCAAAACCAAGGCAGAGCGTGTGTTTCAAGTGATTTAGAATAATTTAATTAAGGTAAGGGGAATTTTAAGTCTTACAGCTCTCTCTCTCTCTCTCTCTCTCTCTCTCTCTCTCTCTCTCTCTCTTTCTCTCTCTCTTTGGAATGTTAGGCCAAGCCAATACCTTTACAGTTTATCTGATAAAATCCTATTCGTCATCTTTGAAGTGTGTTTACGGTAATTACAATGTTGGAACAGGTAATATCTTCCTAGTTCCTTGATGCTTTTCAACATTCTTTTTTTCAATATGTCACAATAAAGCCTTGAATTGATTGTTCTCTCAATAAATGTGAGTCATCCCACACCAGCAGCACTCATGCATTCCCAAGACACTTCCAACGCAATGCTTCACAGTAGGCACGGTACATTTGTCGTTATTATCTTCATTTGGTCATCGCCATACACGTTTAATACCATCTGACCGAAACAAGTTGATTTTAGTCTCGTCAGAAAAAAAAATTTTTATTTCAAAACTCGTTCCACGTACTCATATAGGTTTCGGCAAAAGAAAGACGGCTTGATTTATGCCTTGAAGTAAGGAGAGGCTTCCTACGAGAAATGCGTCCATGAAGTCCACATTGGTTCAAACTTCGGCGAACTGTTTGGACGGATACACTCTTTCCACTAACAGAAGACACTCCTTGGGTCACAGACGAATCAGTACGACGCCTGTTATCCATCACGCAATGTTGAATGTGGCGAATATCACGCGCAGATAAAATAGAGAGACATCCTCGACGATGTTTACTACTTAGCCGTCCAGTGGCTTTGTAATTCTGAATTACGTTGGCAAATGTGTTTACGCTAATATGTATTCGTTTGCTAATTAACTTGTATCCTAAACCATTCTTGTGCAAATTAAAAATAATTTTCTTCAAATCTTCAGACTATTCATTTAATTTTGGTGCTATTTTAATCAACAATGAAGATGATTTTCACTACGGTACACAAATCAGAACTTATGCAGATGCAATGACAATGACCGGTTCAAAAATGCCAGGAGGAACATTTTAGTAGAATTGAAATTATTAGCAACACTTAATTTCAGTAAAAAAAGTGGATAAAATACGGAATGTAACAAATTACTTTTAGTTTGTATATAATTTTGTAGCGTTTGAAAATTAATATTTCGTTCATATAAAATGTTTATTATTTTGTGTTCTAAATTTGCAGATTGTTTGCATGTAGAATATATTTTATACAGTATAAATTTCGTTCGATTTCCTTCGATATTAACAAAGAAGTGGCAATTTTACTGACAATGTTTAGTGGTGGAAATACTTATCTGTAATACTGTGTTCCACATCTCCTTTTTTAAATATATATATATATTTAAAAAAGATGTGGAACACGAGTTGTGATATATAAAAAAAGGAAATGAAGAAAATGCTGACAAAATAATTTAAGTAAGGGAGAGTGTATTTAATTAGGTGACAGTTCTTTTTACCGGTTGCGCATTTGTTATGCTTATCAAAAGATATTTTGAGTGAGATAGAGTTCCTTTCTGATTGATTTTTTCTCTTATCTCTTATATATATATTTCGTTTTTGGATTTGGTTTGCAAGATTCTGTATATGAGTTCGTGTGTTGAAACATATTCTGTTGTGTCTGGGGAGAGTCATTCTCTTTTAGTGCTTTATTATTTAACACACTCACCGGTAGAATTTCCACTTTTTTTTCAAAACTATTGAAGAGTCAAAATTTCCACGGAAATTCTACCGTGCAACGAAAATTTTAGAAAATAAAAATAAGAAAAAAAACGTGGAAATTCTACCGGGGAGTGAGTTAAATAATAAGGCACTAAAAGAGAATGAATATCCTCAGACACAACAGTATATATATATATATCATGTATATAACGTAATCATATATATATATATATATATATATATAAGATTACTTTACAATCCTCAGTAGAGATATACCGACAATATATAAACGAGAAAAAAAAAACAAATATAAACCGCTAAATTTCTGCGTACAAATACTAATATATATATTGCATCTCCTACGTATGCATTACATCACATAGCCCACGTCGGTCATGTGGTGAATGTCAGAAATCATGCAAGGTGAATATATAGAACCGCAGCACAATATAATGACGAAAATACCCAAAATTATTTATACCTATAAATTGAGGATATAATCATTAAAATGATTATAACAGTGGCTTGCATATAATGGTAAAATTAATTTTTCAATATGCATTATAATAATATAATTATAATTAAGTGTGCTGAAATATCAAAGCCTATACGCTAGAAGTAGATGTCAAATGTCTATAAGTCACTTTAAATTTATTCCAGCACCCTTAATTTCTATAAGGAATACCTCTTCATCATTTAATGCATAATTTGATTGAGCTTTGTATTATCAAAACTATAATAATCCCAAAATATTACTTTTTGCTACTACCCGTATGCTTGCTATTTATGAGATACTTTTTCAAATGAGTTCCTGCGAGGTCGCTGAATATAACAGGTGGCAATTTTCATCTGCATGACATTATATCAATCTGCTTCCAATTCTTTTCAAGTCACGGTTAATTTTCCTCCTTTTTGATGCACTGTTTTATATTGAATTCGCTCATTCGTGTTATTTTTTATTTCCTTGATTCATTTTGCGGCATTCAACTCGGTGTCTTCATCCAATAATCGAACAAGCAGTAAAATGTGATGTTCGATTTGTTCTATCAACGACGCAAAGGTAATGAAAAACACGAGGGGAGAAAAAAGCTCAAAATGGCTGATGATACATAGCAAACACAATATTGCGTTAAAGACATATAAAAAATAAATTGGTGTGTCATGTATTATGCCACAAGAGGGTTATATATGGAACGGAAAGGGAAGAGGCATTTTAAGAGAATACATATATAGTGACTCATTTTCATTTCAACATGTTTACTCATTTTCATTTCAACAAGTTCTGATATTATATGAGACAGTAAAACAAAACCAATAAAGTATATAGTAATCAAAATCATTAGTTAATCTTTATTAAATGTTTCTACTATGTTTAACTCACACACAACGCTGTGTGCGTGCATGTGTGTGAATAAATCTGCAAGAATACCTGCGTTTATGTAACAAATAACGTAAACATTTTGCTACGGTGGTTTATTAGTGAAACTAATTGTAAATGCATATGTGCCACTACTTTTAAGCGGTTTCTGAATTCTAGTCTAGTAATGGCAATGGGTTAATAAAAACAATCTCCATATTGGAAACGAATATTAATAATATAAATATGTAATTACTAGGACATGAATATGTCCATGTATATGTGGAGGTATATAAATGGGGCAGGTGAGCGTGTGTCGGTATATATATATATTTTTTTTTTTATATATATATAGGCACAGGAGTGGCTGTGTGGTAAGTAGCTTGCTTACTAACCACATGGTTCCGGGTTCAGTCCCACTGCGTGGCACCTTGGGCAAGTGTCTTCTACTATAGCCTCGGGCCGACCAAAGCCTTGTGAGTGGATTTGGTAGACGGAAACTGAAAGAAGCCCATCGTATATATGTATATATATATATGCGTGTATGTGTGTGTGTCTGTGTTTGACAACCGACGCTGGTGTGTTTATGTCCCCGTTACTTAGCTGTTCGGCAAAAAAGACCGATAGAATAAGTACTAGGCTTACAAAGAATAAGTCCCGGGGTCGATTTGCAAGATTAATGCGGTGCTCCAGCATGGCTGCAGTCAAATGACTGAAACAAGTAAAAGAGTAATCATGTGTACACATACGTACATATATATATATATAAATATATATATATATATACATACATATATTTGTAGATATGTGTGTGTGTATACATGAATATATATATATATATATATATATATATTATATATATATATATATATATATATATATATATATATATATATATATATATATGCTCCCATGCATGTATATACATACATATATTTTTCATCTCTGGCGGCACTATGCAGTCCTTATAAGAACATTTTACATTTGGATTTACCAAGTGAGGATTAACCAAGTAAAATAAATTTTAACTAACTACATTTTATCGACGTTCACTGTGACTAGCCAGCATTTATAACCGATAAGAGCGAACACGGTATCCGCTAGGATAATACATACCTCTTAACCATTTTGAATATTTGCATTTGGAAATAATTCTCGTATTATATGCATGTATGTATGCATTTATGTATGTATGTATGTATGTATGTATGTATGTATGTATGTATGTATGTATGTATGTATGTATGTATATATGTATGTATGTAGTATGTATGTATGTATGTATTATAGAGAGAGTGTGGTGGAAGGAAAACTTGGAAAATAATTGATAATGTACTAAATTGTTTATTTTACAACAACCAGCAATCTGAAATAATTATGATTTTAACAATAGTATATAGGGGTATAAAAAGACAACTTATACAATATGTCTACAGTTATTGTCCACCACAGCCTTCACACGCCGCCTTAAGGCCTCACAACTCTTCATGATGAAGTATTCAGGCCTTGCTTAAGATGATCAACACTTGGATGCGAAGTTCCGTTAGTAGAGCACTCCATTTTTTCCCATAGTCCAGGGGCCTAAGTTTGGCCTTGGAAGAAGGCCAGAAATTGGCAGGGCCAGAATCGGCGAAGTTGTTTCCGCAGAATTCCTGCACATTCTTCGTGGTATGGGCAGGAGCACTATCTTGCGTCTACAAATAATTACCGCTGGGGTAGTTAGACCTCAACCAAGGCATAATCTTATATCGCAGGACTTTATAATGAACTTCAGTATCCATCATTTCCCCAGAATTGAAAATATGGTGAGGAATCTTTTTATCTGTCAGATGTCATGACACCGAATACCGTGAATTGAGCTATGGTGCTTGGTCCTAAGACGTCCCTTATTTCCGAATGTGACTTAGCAATGTAGCGGTCATTGGGACGGTTTAAAACAGCATGCACAGTAAAGTTTTTTTTTATGTCAAGATTGTGCATCAGTTATCGCAACACACCTTTGTCTCTTTCTTGCCTTCTGCCCTTCATTGCATGGGTTAATAGGTGTCTCAGGATCCTCGCGTATGACCCTGCCTGCAAATCAGTGTGTACAGTATTTCTGATGGTCTTTGGATCAACTTTCATGTTCATGAACAGTTTTCTCAGGGATGTTGTTGTGTCTTTCAAAATTTTCAATTTGAGATTTAATAAATGCATTATCCTGTATTTTTATTTAAGCCTCCACTTCCTTAGTTTCTCTTCATGCCTCCCATATCCAGCATTCGGTTCTTAACGTCGTAGACAATGCTCACAGAGCGCCAACAGTCTCAACAATTCATCTAATTGCAACCCTGGCACAAAGCAGATCTGAAATATATTGGCTCTTGGTTTCTTCAGGGGACATACCAGATTGTATGACAGGAATTTCCGCTTATTAAATATATATGCCTCCGCGCTGAAGTAGCAAAACACTAATCAAGTATTTACGCTCAGGAATATATGAAAAATTAGGCTTCCAAAATGTTCCGTTTTGCTTTCCCACCCTGTATATATATCTCAAACCCACAAGAGTAAATAAGAGAGAAAGAGATAGGCAGAAACAAGGAAAATGTCTCATGTATTTGAATACTATGCAGATATGCTTTTAAAAAGCTTTTCTTTTAATTTTTCCAAAATTTAATTATTTTTCATACTCATAGTTGAAAAAGTCTGAATGGATGTAACCGGCCCTAAGATGTTTTTTATAAAATTATCTTACCATTTTCTACCTTCACTTTGGTCTATATATATATATATATATATATATATATATACATATATTTCTTATATATATATATGTGTGTGTATATATATATACATATATATATGAATATATATAAATATGTATATATATATATATATATATGTGTGTGTATATATATATACATATATATATGAATATATATAATATGTATATATATATATATATATATATATATATATATATATATATTATATATATATCAATCAATAAATGGTGGGGTTGTGTTGACTGCACGTTGAGAAATGATAGGCAAGGAAAAATTAAAAAGGCAGAATGCTAAATTGAAGGAAAATTTTAATGAAAATGGGTGTATGGAAAATTTTTAAAAATTAATAAAATATATATATATTAATTCAAACCGGTTTTCGTCGCAATGTGACTTTTCAAGAATTGTAAGGTGGAAAGAAAAAAAATTTTGTTTATGTTTGAGGAGGGGTAAAAAGAAAATTGCATTGTTTTTTGCAAAAAAAAAATACTAATAAACATGTACAAAAATTAAAAAATAGGTATTCCGATACATTGTAAAGTCTTTGTGTATCTCGAGTTTAATGATAGTTCTTGAAAAAATTACCTTGGAGGATTGAGATCCATATGATTAAATCCATGTGCTGTTTAATTTAATTAAGGATGTCTGTTAAGTGAATGTCAAAACACCTAAGAACCAAATCATAACAGACATCTACCACAAACCTGCAGACTCACAACAATACCTCCTCTTTAGTTCATGCCACCCAAAACACACCAAGACAAATATCCCTTTCAATTTAGCTAAAAGGGTATGCACCATTGTCTCGGATCCCAAAACTCAAGAAATACGCCTTCAAGACCTCAAAAAAACACTATTACATCCCCAATATCCCTCCACCCTTATAGAGTATGGAATAAAACACGCCAAAGAACTAGACAACATTACACTGAAAACCACTCAACCCAACAACACACAGAACCCCAAAATACTTCCATACATTTCCACCCACAACCCCAAAAATACCGAAGCATACACCACAATCATACAAAACCTCACTCTACTTTCCACAGACCCAAAAATGAAAACATTATAAATACACACAAAATTCTCAAATGTAAAAGGCAACACAAATCTTTAAAAAAACTCTTGACAAATGCCAAACTTCACACACCACATCCACCCCCAGCAGTTAGAAAATGTGCAGCCCAAACTGTGGCACCTGCCCCTTCCTACCTGAAGGCTCTGAATTTATCTTCAAACAAGGAACGAAGTTTAAAATCAAGACCAACTTCTCCTGCTCCTCCGAGAACCTTCTCTACGTTCACACGTGCGCCGGTTGCCAACATAATTATGATGGACAAACGAGCCGCCCTTTATGTAAAAGAGTAGCGGTCCATAAAGAACAAATAAATCTCCCGGAATACCGGCAAATTCCACATAGACTCATGCGCTAAAACAAAATTCCCAAATTTTACATATTCCCCTTCTACCAATGTAAAGACGGAATCACCACACAGGAGAGAATGAACAAGGAGAATCTTTTTATTGAAAAATTCAAAACGCATCTTAATATGCAAACTCCTCGTTGATCATACTTCTTTTTTCTCCCTCATTCTTCATGGATGGACTAATACAAATATATAAGGATACCATACAGTCATCACTTCAAGCTAAAACTTATATTCTTTATTTATCATTATTATTATAGTTGTTATCATCATCATCATCATCATCATCATCATCATCATCATCATCATTATTATTATTATTATTATTATTATTATATATGACATAACAATCTGAAATTTAATTATTAATTGGTTTATGTAAATTTATATAATTAGAAGACAATATAAATAAAGTGTTAAAATCTGAATGTTAAGGTAGCAAACAATTATATAAAAAAAGATAATGCAAATGAAGCTAAAATGATAATTTTATAACTTAAGGTTTATTAACACCCTTTATTACAAAAAATTGATAAACCCAAATTGAAGAGCTTAAAACCCACAGAGTTGTCTCCCCTTACTCACAGGAACTGGACAAGTACTTCCTGTTTTGACATTCAATTAACAGACATCCTAAATTAAATTAAACAGCACATGGATTTAATCACATGGATCTCAATCCTCCAAGGTAATTTTTTCAAGAACTATCATTAAACTCGAGATGCATAAAGACTTTACAATGTATCGGAATACCTATTTTTTAAATTTTGTACATGTTTATTATTATTTTTTTGCAAAAAACAAAGCAATTTTCTTTTTTACCCTCCTCAAACATAAATAAAAAAAAATTTCTTTCCACCTTACAATTCTTGAAAAGTCACATTGCGATGAAAACCTGTTTAAATTAATATACATATATTTTATTAATTTTTCGAAATTTTCCATACACCCATTTTCATTAAAATTGAATTAATATATATATATTTTATTAATTTTAAAAATTTTCCATACACCCATTTTCATTAAAATTTTCCTTCAATTTAGCATTCTGCCTTTTTAATTTTCCCTTGCCTATATATATATATATATGTGTGTGTGTGTGTGTGTGTGTGTGTGTGTGTATGTGTGTGTGTGCGCGTGTGTGTGTTTGTAAGTCTGTGTTTGTCCCCCTCAACATCGCTTGACAACCGATGTGGTGTGTTTACGTTCCTGAAACCTAGCAGTTCGGCAAAAGAGACCGATAGAATAAGTACTAGTCTTACAAGGTATATGTCTTGGGGTCGATTTGCTGGACTAAAGCTGGTGTTCCAGCATGACCGCAGTCAAATGACTGAAACAAGTAAATGAGAGTAAAAGAGTATATGTATATGCAGGTATATGTAAATATACATACAATATATACAGGGAAAGAGAGACAGACAGACAGAGAAACAGATCCATACATACAAGCTTATGACCCTATATAAAAGAACGATTAATTACTTCAAATTAGCGAAAAGAGAATCTCAAAGAAAATAGCTTTGTTACTTTTAGAATCTCAGAAAAGTGATATTAGAAAGAAACTCTCCAGGAAACACATTCCCAAAATGATTAAAGAAATGAAACTTATATTGCAATCTGATTATCTCACATGAGCGAGTGATTAATGTTATCGAAGATGTTTATAATCATTTATGAATAGTTTCATAGTAAGTTAATGTTATTTTCTAAGACATAAGTACATAGATTTAGAAGTCGGATACAAAATATTAAATGCATACGACTCTGATTCAATGGTTCTTAATTTCTCGACACTTCATTGATCAAAAACAACGATACCATCCCAGTGGAATTTGAAATCAGAAACAGAATTGAAGAAGTAACTGAATACAGGGAAACCTTAAATCCGCTGCTGTAGACCTCCATTCATTCACTGTCTTAATAATGACGTATTAATGGGGATCATAATGGGGTGATAATGGCACGATTCTGACAGAAGTGCAAGTGTAATTTACAGAATTCAGTCATTAATGATTAATAGTCGTATCAGAAGTTTAAAAACTGTAGAGATGGCTGAAATATTAAATTCATATATTGTTTGATTTCCAATCTATACATTATGCTTTCAAATCAGTCTACATTAGTCAATTTATGTTATCGAATTAAGTACCAATTAAAGTATAGTGTCAATTTTATTGTTTGTTCTCGTTTAAAATTTTTACTCAGTTGGAAACAAAATCGTGTTAGAAGGTTCTCGAGAGATAAGATAAATGTTTTCCAGAAGTTCGTTTCCTCTCTCTAATCTAAATTTTACCATTAAAATTAATATAATTCGTGTATAATGAATATATGTGTGCGTGTTCGTGCGTATATATATATATATATATACATATATAAAACTGTATATATGCGCTCGCACTCACGCACGCATGGCTGGGCGCTCTGTCAGTTACGACGACGTGTGTTCCAGATTCGATCACACGGCACAGCTATGAAATGAACGTGCAAGTGGTTGATAACTCAAAACGTAGGCATGTCCTTAACATAATTCTCAGGAATATTAATGGTAACACACCGAATATCATCATGGCTGACCCTTTGTAAAACATGTTGAACTCATTTTTGCCCGCTGAGGGAACAGGAGCACCGCAAAATTAAGTGTCCCTATGAAGAACGAAATGCGACATTAGGAATCGAACTCACGAAGTTACGGCCAGGAGCGGAAAACACCAACCACTAAGCCACTCGCTTTTATACTCATATATAATGTTTATATTTGTACGCATAACTTTACCTTTCGCAATAATCTGAAGGACCTTCCTTCAAATATATAACAGCTAGCTAGAAAGAAATGGCTTCGTGTTAAAGTAAATACTGATAAGTTCAAATATAATATTTTCTGTTGAAAAACCTTGAGGAAAGTGGAAAAGCGAAAGAAATGACACAAATCGTGCAATTTCGAGATATTTCGCCACTCAGTGCAGTTTTTTTTAACATAACTGTTCTATAAATGCAGCAGTTAATAATATTTCTGTGAGTGTTAGTATAGTTAATGCAGGAGACGTTACAATGTAATCTAGAAATAGCTATGGAGTATAGAGAAATAAACAATACTAGCCGAAGGCAAGTATTTTGTTATTAATATTATTTTTTGGGCGATTCTTTTTATTCACAGCTATTGCAAACTATCAACGGAAAATCATGAGTTATATGTGCATTGCTATAGACTGTTTGGTGAAAAGTTTTAAAACAAACTTACTAAACTGTGTTATTATTAGAATTATAATTTCCGATTCATTTTAAGAATTACAATGTCATTGCTTTTGACTATTTAGAACAACATATAAGGCGGCGAGCTAGCAGAAACGTTAGCACGCCGGGCGAAATCCGTAGCCGTCTTTCGTCTGCCGTTACGTTCTCAGTTCAAATTCCGCCGAGGTCGACTTTGCCTTTCATCCTTTCGGGATCGATAAATTAAGTACCAGTTACGCACTGGAGTCGATGTAATCGACTTAATCCGTTTGTCTGTCCTTGTTTATTCTCTCTGTGTTTAGCCCCTTGTGGGTAATAAAGAAATAGAATCGTGAGCACGCCGAGTGAAATACTTAGCGTCATTTCGTCTGTCTTTATGTTCTGTCTTCACATTCCGCCGAGTTCGATTTTGCCCTTCATTGTTTCGGAGTCGATAATTTAGCACCAGTTGCGCACTGGAGTCGATCTAATCGACTTCTCTCCTCCCCAAAAATTGACTCGCTCTATATTTTTGTGGAATATCCTCTTCCCAATTCTCACGAAACATACCTTGTCTGACTTGAAAATTTGCGAATCCCAGCTCCTAACTTCGCCACTTCTGCTCATATAATTTTGCAGTATAGGGCTGCGACTGGGAACTAGCAGCAAAATAACAAGCAGTTTATTTCCTCTTCACTGGACCCTCTGAAAAAGTTTTGCTGCTTGGCGTGGTTTTAATTTTATATTATTCATATTCTGTTTTATCCAATGATTTTCTTTTCCCGCAATGACTATTTGCTACAATTCTTTGTATTCAGTGGATTTTTAATCTAATCTAATATCACCCATAATTTTGTACTAAGTTGTACTTTCTTTGACTGGTTTCATTTGGAAATTGGCACCGGTTTCCCCTAGAGAACTGCATTGTGTGTCGCAATTCTATATTTATTTATGTATGAATTATTTTCTATTCTCTAGTTTTTGTTGCTGTTTTACTCTTCGCTGATACCTATACAAATTATGTAGACTATATAAATAATTATACCTTTATTGTTTGCCGGGAATGTATTGTGAAGTTGGCATCTAAAATCACACGTGATTTTATTAGACTATTTTGTTGTTATCATTTGTAATATTCAGGTTTAACTATGCAATATTAGTAACACATAGATTCATCTATTGTGTTGTTTATGCTCGTTTTGTTTTGAGTTGGAGGTATACATTTATTTTTTGTTGGTTTTATTTGCAACAGTTGTTATTTGTTATGAATATATTATTAATAAGGCGGCGAGCTGGCAGAAACGTCAGCACGCCGGCCGAAATGCTTAGAGTTTTTACGTGTCTTTACATTCTGAGTTCAAATTCCGCCAAGGTCGAATTTGCCTTTCATCCTTTCGGGGTCGACTAAATAAGTACCAGTTACGCACTGAGGTCGATATAATCGACTTAATACCTATGTCTGTCCTTGTTTGCCCCCTCTATGTTTAGCCCATTGTGGGTAATAAAGAAATAAGGATCATTAAAACATCGGAGAAAATGTTCAGCAGTATTTCGTTCATCATTACATTCTGTGTTCAAATGCCACAGAGGTCGACTCTACCTTTCATCACTTTCGTGCTCGATAAAATAAGTAGCGCCTGAACTACTAGTGTTGATATAATCGATTTACCCTATCCCTAAAACTTCTGGCATTGTGCCAAAATTTGATATATAATGAATAGATATAAATTTTATATATAAGGAATAGAGGCTTGGCGAAATCAAGAATGCGTTTGGAAAATGCATCGCAGAAACTAATTACATCCTCAAAACCAAATCCAAACGAAGTAGATATATTTGTTATCATTCTGGTGTGTAAATACTTCTGATCGATAGCTTAAGTATTCGTCAATTTCACTGACTTCGGCCTCCCTAAATTTACTACTTTGACTCAAAGAAACCAGCCTTCTTCTTCTTCTTCTTCTAATCTTTACAATGTCGGCTAAAATGCCTCAGGGTTATTTTTCAGGCATCGATAAAATAAAATACCAGCAGCCATGTACTAGGGCGATGATATCTTTTGCCTTCGAATCTACTAGCCTCCTTCCTAAATCAGCAACGGTTATTGAAGCTGTTTTTGTTGTTGTGCTTTTGTTTCTTGTTGTAATGCTATTGTCTTTATTGTTAGGCCGCGAGCTTGCGCAACTATTAGAGGACTGGGGAAATGCTTTGCAGTTTTTCTCCCGAATCACTATATTCAGAGTTCAAATTCCAATGGAAGCAAATTTGTCTTTCAGCCCATCAGACTAGGTACCAATACGTATTGCGGTTGGTGTTCATAAAATGCACAAAATAAATCTTGGTCGTAGTCGGCGACCTAGACAGTCTTCATATTATTATTATTATCATTAGTCAGTAGTCTTACTTTTATCACGTGCTTTCATTGCACTGCCGTGCACAGCTCTGTTTGACTTGGGTATGTGCTGTTTTTTGTGGTGCTCTTATTTTCATTGTATTGAAAGTGTTTTACGTAGGATGTGTGTAGTTCCTAGTAGTGCATATTTTTGTATGATATATATTCTTGTGGGTCTTGATTTTTTTTGTTATGCATTTGTCTGAATATTTTTTATCATATCTAATGCGTCTATTATGATAGGAATTGTTCCTGTTTTTAGGCTCCACATTCGAGTTACCTCCATTTCCAGAACTTTACCGTTTGAAAGTTTCTCCGGTTCTTTTGAAGAAACATTATCATCTCTTGGTATTGATAAATGGATTAGAATACATTTTTTACTTGGTGATCTCTGACAACTATATCTGGCATGCTGACCTGAATTTTCCTCTCTATCTGTGTGTATTGGAATATCCCAGAGTAAGGTTGCCTTCTAATTTTCTGCGATCTTTCCCTAGCATGTGAATAAGCCATCTTCTTTCTATTGTTATTCCATAGTGGTGGCATAACTTCCAGTGTATATAGGTCCCAGCTCTATCATGACTGTGAATATATTCCGTCTTAGCCTGAACTGGGCGGCCATAGATAATATGATTTATTGCTTCTTCTTCATCACCTCATATTCTGCAGTTACTTGTATTTCTTTTCAGTACATGTTTTTGGTGATTACTAGTGACAAGGCTTTGATCTTGTGCTGCAATTAAACATCTTTCAGTCTCTGCTTTGAGTCCTGAGCTCCTCAGCCATGGTTGGGTTTTTGCTTGTCTATTTCTTTTCTGTTTAGCATAACCCAATATTTGCCATGAAGGGGCTTTTCTTGCAATCGTTTTATCACGATCCTTTTCAGTTCCAGTTTTAATCTGGATTTCAGTTGTTTTATAGCTTTTGCTGTTTCTTCTTTTTCTTCATATTTGTTAGGTAGTATGATTTCTTGTTTATATTTGTCAGCTTCCTTAAAGACTGAAAACATTTCTTTAATTTTGTTCTTGATATGTGGTTATTTGTATTAGTTTTCCTTGCTTCTGAAGTGGGTATTTCGGTAGTCGCATGGTGGTTATTTTGTAATAGTTTTCTAGGTATATAAGGCTTACCACATTCGATACATTGTATATATAGCCTTTCTATTTCAGATTTTTGGTTGTGCATCCTAAATCCTGTCATTATTTCTCTTGTTTTCCAGTTTATTTTGATTAGTTCATTTAGAGTCCAATTAAGAATGTTGTAGCTGTAATTTATAATTGTGACGTCTAGTATCGATACCTATTATCTTGTTTTTTTGGGTTTTTTTTTAATTGAGCTCTGTTTTCAGTATTGATATAAATCTGCTATTGTATTCCTTTTTTATTTTTTCTCTTATTTGTGTTTTTTGCATCGAATCTAGTTGATTGATTCAATATTTGTATGTCTGCCTTTGGTCTAATTCATTTATTTCATTTGCTTTATCTAGTATGATGTTACTGCATTTACCTAGTTTTCCTCTTATCTAGGTTGCTTTGGCACATTTTTCTAAACCATATTTCAAGTTTATTTCTTTGGTAAATCCATGATTCCTAAGTATTTGTATGTCTGGCTTTGGTCTAATTATCTTATTTCATTTGCTTTATCTTGGTCATACTTAGATACTTCTTCTTTCTGCGGCTGTGTTCATTTATGTCGTTATTGATCAGTAGCTGATCCCTACGGCCGTATGTGCATACCCTGCAGTATCCCTTCTGCACTTCTGGAAACAGGTTCTCTTCTTCTAGTTGTTTGCCCATTCGATATTATCGCAGTAAAGGCTTTGTAAATTGTAGGGAGACAAGTTATTGGTGTGTAATTTTGTGGGTTTGCCGTTTTGACGGATTTTGGAATTAGGATAATTTTCCTTTCCGTGAGCCATTCAGACATTGTCTCTGGCACAGCAGGTATGCCATTACATTTCTCAGCCAGCTTTTTGTGTTTTCCGGTCAAATATTTTTTATGAGAAGTTGAGGATCTTATCGTACCCAGGTGCCTTCCTATTGTTTAGTTTTTGCAGTGCCTGGGTGACCTCTTAAGTTGTTATGGTGGTCCAGAGATGCTCAGGGGATGAGTTCGTTGTTTTGATAGACCATATTTCTTTCCAAAATTCTTCCACTTCTTCTGCTGTTGGTGCTACATTGATGTCTATCTTATTTTTACCAAGTTCTTGGTAGAATCTTTTGTGTTTCGAGCTGAACTGTTTGTTTTGTTCAAAGAAACGTTGGTGTTTCTCATACCGGCAAATTCTTAGTGCTTCATTATTATTATTATTACTGTTATTATTATTATTAGTAGTAGTAGTAGTAATAGTAGTAGTAGTAGTAGTAGTAGCAGCAGCAGCAGCAGCAGCATTAGCAGCAGCAGCAGCAGCAGTAGTAGTAGTAGTAGTAGTAGTAGCAGCAGCAGCAGCAGAATTGTTGTTGTCTCTGCGTTATGGATCTGCAATTTTAAACTTTTGTCGCGTATGTTTTCCATTTTAATGATGTTCTTTTCGAATTTTGCTGCCTAGATTTTCGCTGCTGCAGGTGTGCAGGCAAATTCCGTTGTTTATTGTGGCTTAGGGGGCTAAATTACCTCTTGTATAATTTTGGCTTTGAAAAGATAATAAATCTTTAAACATGGCGGCAATTTTGACAGCCAGTCTGCAGAAAAAAAATTAAAAAATTGAAATTTGAAAATAATATTTGTAACCTAAATTTTTCCCTTCAGTGAAACTTCTCCCATATGAATTTACAGTTGAGGAGAGAGTGAAAATTGATGTTTGACAAGCTTTTTTCTGTTTATTATTATTATTATTATTATTATTATTATTATTATTATTATTATTATTACTATGCAGTAGCAGAAAAAAGCCTGTCAAACGTCAACGCATCAAGCAACAACAACATCAATGACATTCAAACTCCACAGCAAAATCGTTGTGATTGAACATGCAAAATATTAAAAACGAGAGTAAAAGGGGCATGTGAAGACACTATTATCATCAACAAATTAACTTTAAAAAACAGCAGCCATCCGTTTCAAAATGAACAAATCAATAAAACAGCAATCATTTGTAGCAGCTGTAACTCAACTACTACCACACCATTAGCGAATACAACACTCTTTATCCTACCCGCTACCACTGTCATACACGCAAACACCAAAGCAGCAATGTCTTCTATCCAAATGTAGACAAGAAGGCAAGGTAAACTACATGCTGAAACACGAAAATTGTATGACTGAGATTAATCTGTTTCTTATCTAGTATCAGAATTAAAGAAGACTTTCACAAATATGTGCTTTAACGAAAAGAAATTGATAATCTGGAGGTGCTGATAGCTCTCCCAGTTAGATTATAAACAGGAAATAAAAACTCAACATAGTAGGCGAGAAAGCAAAAATATGTTGTATAGTAGAAGATATGTGTCTCACCGTAGAGAATACTAGTGACACACGTCTCTCTTACAAATATGTAATATTGTTGATGTACCTGAGAAAAAATCTGCTATGAACTGATGCTGTATAATATAGTAATAGCAGGTAGCAGAGGCTAAAAAATATTCTAGAGCAAAATATAGAGTTGCGGATGCTGCCGACATTACAGAACATTGCGAGGAACTCATATCTAATTTATGTGGCGGAAGGGGATCCAGTGAGATTTGTGGGTAAGATCAAGAGCGCTCTACGCGACTCACGCGGAAGCTTTACTCACTAGAAGAGTCACTGTCCCGGGCAGAATTGTTAGGCACCTAATTGACTTTAAGACCATGGCCAGAAATTCATTTTAGGAGATACATTGTGAACTGCAACAGCCATAAGAGCATCAGGACGAAAAGTAAGTGAAGCCAAAATATACAAAGTAAAAACCATGATATCGAAAGAGGTTGAGAGGTTCGAAGCAAAATCATCAAAATGAGTGTTCGGACACCTAGAACAAGTTTAAATTAACATACATGAAACAAGCACACGATAGCTCAACATGCCCTGTCCCAGAAACAATTCTCATTAAAACGAGGATATCTCATCTAGGTCGTCCCATAGGATGCTCCTTTTAGGGGTTTCGGTTGCGCATACTATAGGAGTCATAGGACGCTGTTCCATATGCTCCTGCAGTTTCCATCTAACTAGGAATATTAGGGTCTCATCCATCGTTTTGTATTGAAGATCTTCTGCATGGCATCCTGCTAATTCGAAGCCAGGAATCTGATCTTGTAGTTCCTGCCGATAAGTTAATCCACGCTCTGCTGCCGACGCTTCGATTTATTGTCGTTAATGTTTTGTCTGTCTCCTAACCTTCGACCTGTCTGGCCTCGTAAGACCTGCCTGAAGATTTCTCTCCCTCCATCATAGCTCCCCGGGTCAATGGAGCACACAGGCACTTCACCGCGACAAGGTACTTGTTGAATTGCCCATTGACTACACAGTAGTTCTTCCGCCCTTTGACGGGTCTTATTTTTCGTCCTGCCGGGTGTCCAACAATTACCCTCCTCGCCAAGCAAGCTTGATTGGGTTGCCATTTTAGTCACAATTAACACGACCATGTGACAAGTTGTACTGGATTACATGTTACCAGTAGCGCTCAAGAGCGATCTGACCATAAAACTAGGATAGCATTCCATATTCGATGAAAATAAGAAACAAATGTAGTATTGTCTACCACTTAATTATACAAATATAGATAAATGTACGGAAAGAAAACACTCATATACCGGGCATTTCTCTGAACAAATATCATAGGAAGTTTAGCTTCACAACAACCAGAGTTGTAAACACACGCACACACATACACGAATCCCGACCACGATAAATTTCCGAATGCCAAATACGTTTTGTAAATAAAAACAAAATTTAGAAGATGTTAACTTAAGGAAGTGCAAGAACATTGAAATGTGAGTGGAAGTATTTTACGCGTCTAGATGAGTTTTCTTATACTTATTTACTAGCTAACTGAAAAAGAATTTATATATCGCATGAAGCTTAGGTACTTAGATAAGTTTCGGCAGGAATTGGCCCAAGCCATGTCTAATTTAATAGCGTCAACTGGAAGAGATACACAGTCAGATCTTGGGCATCATAGCCCATTCGAGCAGAAAGTTATTGTTTTCAGAGACATATCCGGGTGTGAATGGTGTCTGGTAATTGTCGGAGGTAATCATCTAAGAGCCGTTTGAATGCCGTGGAATAATTTTCATCCTTTATGTGGGCTGGCACGATGTTGTAGAGAACAGGGTCAGTTGAGATGAAAGAGTTCTGCAGTAGTGCGGTGATACGACATGAGCATTATTGCTGTAGTGAACGGATGGCACGGGCGCCAAGCCTTGGATGAATTTTAAAGATGATACCTATATCATTTGGGCAATGTTGATAGAATATTTTATCAGCATACATATGATATAGCGGTCACAGCGGCGCTGGATACAGGAAAATTATTACACCTCACTCATACAGACAAATCTCCCTGTTTCTATCTACCCTTGAATAGCTTATTTGTTCTAGAGTCTGGTGTAAGTGACATCTTTCAAATAACATTTTCCGACTAACATAATCGTACGAAAAGGAAAGGAAGTATTAAGTAGAAAAGAAATCCTGTCATATTTTCCATGATCAACTTGAGGAACCTGTTTCAATATATAAGTTGAAATAACCATTAATTTTGCCATTCAGATATGTTTGTCCTTCGTTGCAGATTAATTTATACCGTACTGGTTAAATTCGTATCGACTTTCTCTTTTTAAAATTAGTTTGAATGAGACCCATATCAGGCATTGCATGCTGTGTAAATTCAAAAGGGTCTCTTCAACAGTAAAATACTGTAAGCAGTAAAATATATACCTTTAAAGAAAAACACGCTTTAAGTGTCCGGACAAGTCAATGATGGTACGGTCACTTCTGCATGGAAATGTATTCTTTCGAGTTGGAAAATAAGATACTGAAAACCGTATTTGTAAAGAACCCAAAGCACGAGAATTAGCCAATCAATTCAATTTAATTCACGCTTAGCTTTAAACATCTTCATGAATATGGAACAATTTCTTAGCTAGGTCAGTATACTCCTAGTTATATGATTGCATCTCAGTATTATCAAAGTCTTGTCTACCGCTAGTCTTCCAAGAATAAGCTTGCTTGGATAGAATCAACGCAAATGATGAAAAATTGGTTCTCTATGATCGTATCCAACGAAAACAACAATGCATCACACCCAATGAAAATGTAGAATCCATCCCCAAGGCAGTATTACACCTCCAAAACTCTTTGTATTTGGGTTGTAAATGAAGGGTATCATCTGTCATGAAGTATTAAATCAAAACGAAACAATTGACGCTGTGATGAATTGTTATCAGTTGGAAACATTGCACAAAAGTTTGCAGAAAAGGGCCAATCGTTTGTCAGTCATCCAGGCGTGTTTCTCTTAATGCAAGGCCATATACTGCCCCAGTCAACCAGGAAAAGATTGTGGCAGTAAATGTAAAATTTTTGCTTCACCGTCTTTACCTTCCTGCTCTTGCTTCTTTTTAATATCATCTTTTCAGGTCTTTCCAACATTATTTAGAGTATGAACGAATCCTTAATTGTGAAGTGTTTAAAGATGTTAGGTGTTCCTTAGCTTTGAAATCTGAATAAGTTCAAACCAGAAGAATCAGCAATTTACCCAGTAGGTAGGATTATGTTAACTATAATGAGGCGAAATATTATATTGAATAAATATATCAAGACACTCCACCTGAATTACGTCAGAAATTTCTTTTCAACTGCATTTAAGCGTACACATATGTGGGTGTCGAGTGGGAGATAAAGAATCCCTTCAA
The DNA here is from genome assembly GCF_006345805.1 of Octopus sinensis. Classification (NCBI taxonomy): domain Eukaryota; kingdom Metazoa; phylum Mollusca; class Cephalopoda; order Octopoda; family Octopodidae; genus Octopus; species Octopus sinensis. Next base: position 81,575,343 of record NC_042999.1, read on the forward strand.
CAGAAGGTAATACGGATTCCATAAATGTGAGCAGATATTTTGGGTCTCATGGTTTCGCACCTAAATAGGAGCCGTTCGCATTTCTTAGGGTGTTTCACGTTGTAAGATAGCAGTATATTTTGTAAATGTTGGATCTCGCGGTAGAACAATCTTTCTAGATCATGTGATAACTCTTTGGGGTTGAATATGGTTAGGAAAACATTGTTGACTTCAGGCTGATGTCCGTTTATGCCGGGTTCCTCAAGCGTGTGGAAACATTATCCCTTTAATGCAAGCCGGATAAAAAGATGGCCCGTCAGTGTGACCCGACTCACTGTCACTCGCTGCTAGGTTAGGTGGAAGTAGAAAGCCTCTGAAATCTGCACAGAAGATCCCTCCAATATAAAAGGGAGATAATCATTTCTGAATCGTCAGGCAGAAGACAAGCGCGTATATCAATTCTGTCGCATATTACAGCCTAATCCGTTGTCATTTCCGGTGAAGAAGTTTTGACCGTCGTGGTGGACGATATGCACACATGCATTAATGCATTGTTACCTATAAGGATTTCTTCAGGGTGAGCCAATTTGTTATTATTTGTCAGACATATTTTTCCACAACTCATCTCTTTGCTTGATTCAAGCAAAACCAAAACTGGGAGTCTAGTACCGGGGGCATTAAAAATCACTCTGAATTTTATGGCAATCGAATAATCTGATCACTACACATTGTTGAGTGGTATTCTATAGAAGGTGTCTAATGTTGATAATCGATTATATTATCCGAACGTGCTTTTGCGTCGATGAACACATACGTTGTTTCTCGAAAGTTCCGTCTGTTTCCTCGATCATCTCAAAATCTACGGGAACTTTGTCTTGCGTGAAAACCCGTGCTAAAACTGCTGCCTTGGATATTCTTACTGATAAATGGCAAGAAAAAACCCTCAATGGCAAATGCCCAAAGAGAGCGAATAATGCCGATGTTGACAAAACCCTTACCCACCAATATTATTTGTACTATTACAATAATTTGACCATGAATTATCCACAAAAAAGAATATGATAGCCAAGTGGTAATGGATTTGCACCCTTGAATCTAAATCATGCGTTAGATATCCGAACCGGGTGGCGTGTTGTACTTTTGATCAAAACACTTCATTTCACGTTGCTCTGATGCTGTGTGGGAATTGGCATGCGTGTCACAAAGAGGACTAAAAGTGATTGAGACATAATTTGCACTCCGACCTCGTAAAAGCATAGTCATCAACCACTGCCCAGAACAAACTCATGATTTTGTGGGCTGTGGTCTGATTGGTACAAAGGTGTCATTTCCCGGGAGCAGGGTGCCACCAACAAATGTTGGATGATGCGACGGACTGTTACAGCTCATGTCCCCATACTAGTACTACTGCTACTACTACTACTTACTACTACTACTACTACTACTATGATAGTAAAGTCGAAATATATATCATGCTGAAACTTACCTTGTTATTTCAGCCTGGTTGAAAATCTTCCACGTCCTGACAATCATCAGTCGAGTTATTAGTGTTTTTCATGTATTGTATTCTTACCCTCAATTTTTCGATAGCTGGGCCATCTGGATTACATATGCAAGCCACATGCGTACAATACTGTTAAATGAGTACAAATAAATAATTTGGTAAATTGCTAAGATGATCTCTCAAAATACTTATAATTGCAACGATAACAATGAATTTGCGCTCTGGTATCAGTTGGACATATCACCCGTGCAAATTCCATTAATTTGATCTCGTTAGTGTGCAGATGATTTAGCATAAAGCAGAGAAGAAAACACAATGCGACTTTCTGGAGACCCGACCACTTCAGCCTTCAATTTACGCGGAAATGTATATAACTGTGTAAACAAAGATAAAGAAAAACAATGTAATCGTGCAAGAAATTACAATCCATGAAGATATGGCGAAGGATAACAAAAGGAAAATTAGAATATTCCTGAAAAACTGTACATATTTCTTACATGATAAGAAGGGAAATAGATTATTAGATTCATTGATCATACAGTCAAATTGACGCCTTGATATAACTGAGGCAATTTCGGATAAAATTATCATACATGTAGGTTTTGGGAAATGTCACATTTAGATACTACTACTACTACTACTACTACTACTACTACTAGTCCTACTACTACTGCTGCTGCTGCTGCTACTACTACTACTACTACTACTACTACTACTACTACTACTACTACTACTAATAATAATAATAATAATAATAATAATAATAATAATAATACGAAAATTATCGACAATGCATAGATTTTACCTGCCAAGAAAACAGTGTCTGTTGATTTTACAGCTGGAATTAACAAATGAATATTGCCACAATTGGCCTAAACACCTAGCTGAAAAACTCTAATGACTGGTTGTTAAAACTTGCTTTAAAACATGAAAATAAGAAAACATCATACTCAGTAAAAATGAAGGTAAATAAGAAATATCTAAGTGCATTTCAAATACAACGAATCCCAGAGTTAGATGTACTGCAAACAAGCACAGAAAAAGCGAAGCATACGAAAACCCGTGCTAAAACTTCTGCCTTGGATGTTGGTAAATGCCCAAAGATAGCGAATAATACCGATGTCGACAAAGCCCGTACCCATCAATATTTAGTGTCTTCTGGTTTAAAATCAGAGACAGAGGGGTTTATCATAGCAGCTCAAGAAGCTACCAGGCCAACATCTTAACGAACGGCAGTAGCCTAACATGACGTGTAAGTAGACAAACAATGAAACGATCGATCATGTCTTCATGTGCACTCTTCTTGCGCCTAAAGTGTATCTACAGGCATGATAGAGCAGTACACTGGGTAATTTGGAAAGACTTCGACCTGTCACACAATAGAAACTGGTGGGAATACAAATCACCACTATTGCTTGAAAATGATCACATCTCACTCCTGTGGAACTTCACCGTTCAAAATGACAGAAAGATAAATGCGAATAGGTCAGACATGGTATTGAAAGACTCCAGACAAAAATCAGGCACCATCATCGATATGGCTATCCCAACAGACATAAATGTATTTGTCAAGACGTACAGAAACTGAGTAAGTATGAAGATTTTCCAATAGAAATTGGCTAAATGTGGAACCTCAAGACTAAAACAGTACCTGTTGTCATAGGTGCCCTCGGAATGATAGCAAGAGGGATTGGTTTCTACCTAGCTCAGATACCAGGAAATCCCCAAATGGAAGAAATTCAAAAAATAATGCTCATGGGAGGCGCACATATCCTACGTAAATTATTATGTAATTCCCACCAAAATACGTTTAAATGTACATAACAGCAATCACCTCTTACTATCATCATAACATCAGGCTTTCATCATATACTCAAATTACTTTTAAAACAAACTTTTAATTTACCTATGATTTGACAGACATTCACAAGAATAATACATTATAACTATGAGGCTTTTCAAACTCTTGTTACTATTCCTCCCCAACATCGCTTGTGCCCGTATACTCCGCCATCCTCCACGCCTCATTCAAGACGAAGGCGGAATCCGCGCAGGCATCGCCCGGCCACAAGCGATATTCCTCATTGAGTCCCTGATGGCTATACGTCACGGGCAACGTTATGACCTCCACAGCTATCTGCGGAGGCCATTCGGTATCCTGTGTGAAGGTTAAATGTACTCCTTTATGGGACTTTTCCACCACCTCTTCTACCTCTCCGCCTCTGTAGAAGAAAACCAATAGTTCCTCTTCCTCCGGGTTCGAGGTAGTCAATTCTACCGTTGGCGGCACAATTCCCCCCAACTGTATCTCTTTCCCTGCCGGTGGTACAACCCATACCGGCAAGGTTCCGGGACATTCCGGTGTTATATCACCGACTGCCAGCAATATCCCGTTTCTCTTCCTCTTTTTTCTCTCAACTGAGGGAGTGTGCGTTTCCTTTGTGACTCGGAGATTCGCCTTCCCTCCTTCATCCCTAGGATCCCTCTGTGAGCACCAATGTTGCTCATCTTCTTCCTCTTGCAGCCCTTCTCTGAGGAGCCCTCCGTCTCCTCAGCCGCCTTCATTCCTTCTTCTAAAGAGCTCTCAGTCAACTACTCCAGGACTTTGCTTTGTTCTTGGGGAAGTTTTTCTTCATATTGCCAGGCTCCAGGCACCGATGACACCTGGGGGTGGGGGAGACCCTCAAGAATAACCGGGTACCTGCACCCGGCCATTTTTAAATATCTGGCATAACCAGATTCATGGGTGAGTGGGTCCACAGAGTCAAACAGCTTTTGACACAACCCAATCAGCCCCAGGAAGAATTTTCACATTGAGGAGCCTGGCTCCGCTGCCACCCAGAACCCGATGGATAGTATTCTCTATCTACTGGGTTCAATTTCGGGTGGCAAACCACTGACTCAAGCCCTCGTCAATTTTTCCAACAATAAGTTGGAAGAAACAAAATTTGGTTACCCTCAAAAAGATGGGTCGCAAAGCTGCGAGCCTTCTCTGGGGTGTCAAACAGCAACCACACTGCTGCATATTTGACACTCCCAGATATATACTTAATGGCTGGCAGATGTTCCGCCAACTCCTGCTCAATGATCTGCTTGGAGAAGACGGTAATGGTATCGAGAACCTTCGAATACGTTCTCAACATCACCGTCCTCCCCTCTTGCTGTCTGAGCCACTCCATAGGTGGGACAATCTCCCACTCTAGAATCTTTTCCGTATTTTTGCCATGTTTTAAATTAAAAAGTAAAAAGACCAAAACAATAGTTCACAAATTTCAAAATGAAAACAGAGAAATCAAAACGAAGATAAAGGGAAGAAAAGAAAAGGCAAAACGTTCAATAAGAAAGTAACGACAGAAGAAGAAAACAACAGTTCAACAAAACACAGTACAAAATTTTCTGGGCATTCAGGTACTGCAAGCCATATGATACTCCGATTGGAACCTGGACTGCTCCACTTGAAATACAGCTTTCCAATTATTCGTAAACCTAGTTGTAAAAATACACACTATTCACAAACAGCGAACAAATCTTGGTGGCAGGTTACGCCACCAAACTATACTTCGCACGATGAGAAAAGAAATTTTACTTATTGTGAACACTTGAAATACAGCTTTCCAATTAATGGTAAATGAAAAAACATACGCTATTAAAAAGTGAACAACTTTTGGTTCAAGGATACGCCTCCAAACTGTACTTCTCACAATGAGTAAGACATTTTCACTTAATGTGAACATTATTGCTGAACTGCAAGCAGAGCAACATCCTGAATCCAATGAGGACTCCTTGTTTATAAAAAATATAACCACAGACAACAACCCCCACTGGACCCAAAAGACAAAAGTCTTACCTTGTAGCAGCTTCTTTTTGGCAGGCTAAACATGCCGGCTATCTTCTTCAGTGCACAACACAATGACGCATGCGTACACTGACGACAAAGACTCATGGGTAAACGAGCTACTTACCACACAGGCACTCCTGCGCCTATACTTTATCTTTCATTAGGAAAGAAGAAAATTAGTTATTAAAGTTAATGAAACAATGTAATGTAGGAATTTAATGAAGACTGGCGGGACAATCGATTGACATTTTTGGAAGAATCTTTGCAGAACACAGATGAAATTCAAGGTCTGTTATTGACGCTGAATACGCATTGAAAATGCTACACCGGGCTTCCAAGGAATAATACAAATCCCTTTATCAATTAAAGATATGGTAGCAGTAATTTCAATTATGTATTTCAAACAGATGAATAAACAGTGTTTCATAAACAGAGATATCCCACCTTGACAAGAAACATGTATTCCAAGGCTCTCTTACATCTAGAGAAAACATATAAGATATAAATAAAGAAAATAAAAATTACACTGTGTGACCTTTTAAGGGAAACGGAAATATCGGATGGAGGATTGAGTATCGATTTTAAACGGAGTCCGTTCATCTTTTCATTTTTTCCAAGTAGCCAGAAGGAGTCTATTTAAGAGAAACTTTGAAGTGCAATGATGGAAATTAGCAACATAGTAGAAACTTGAGACAAAGAAACGCATACGTGCGCACACGTATAGACACACACACACACACGCACAAACACGCATACACATGCACGCACGCATTCATAAAGCGAATGAAATATGTAGATGCAGCGTGTTTTCCTTTATGGGCAGATGTTAAACATCTTCAGTAATTTCACAATTTCCGTTTTCTGTTTAACTAAATTAACGAGCCAATTAGCAGAAGAAGACATTCAGCTAAGTTGAAATTATGTTGAGGAAGTATATAGCGTTTAATTAATATCGCTTTCGTGTAGACTAAAGGCTAATTATCAATGCACATTAAGAATCGATCACCGCCTCCGCGTATAATTCCCACAGCAATTAATTTGTTGTCTTAGATATACCAAGAACAAAAACATAATGCCGGATATTACACCGAGATAGAAATTCACATCTAAATATATCTAGAATTATGTATGCATGTGTGCAAGTGTGTATATGCGAGTGTGTGTATGCATGTATATGTATGTATGCATTCATAAATGCATACATTAACACGTGTATACGCAAACACTCATACACACAGATACACACACATATTCTTATGTTCTTTAATTTACTTTAGTCATTTGACTGCAGCCACGCAAGAGTACATCCATTAAGAATTTTAGTCGGAAAAATCGACCCCAGGACTAATACTTTTCTAAACCTAGTACTTATTTTATTGGTCTCTTTTACCGAACTGCTAAGATAAAGGGATGTAAATACAGCAGCACCAAATACAGACACGCGCAATCACACAGACATACAATCACAAACACACACACACGCAAACACAAACACAATCACACGCACGCACACACACATGCACACATATATAATAGAATTATAAAAAGAAAGGTCTTGGTACAGGATTATTTGAAAATTCTAGTAGAGATGGCTTTTTGTGGGGAGGGGATAATTTTTGTTGTATGAGTACAAAAGAAAAAATCTTTTTGGTATTTAAGCAAGCAATAAAACGTACATTTTTCAATTTGAAAATGGCCACTTGAAGCACAGAGTACTGGGGTCGATCTATTCGACTGGCCCCCTCCCCCAAAATTTCAGGCCTTGTGCCTAGGGTAGATAATGATGTAATATTATATATATATATATATATATATATATATATATATATATCATATACATATGTACCTTTGATTTCGTTGTGGAAAGACGTATTTTTCGAGCTCGTGAAACAATCAAGAAGGATTCCTTAAATCGACGAAAAATCTACAAAAACTGACAAAACATAGTAGTGCTTGTTATTTCATAACGGTCTACTATAATACATTGGTAACAAGTTAATATATTACATGAAAGTCAGTGATGCAAGCCAGAGTTATCCTCGAAGAAAGCATGTGGTGATAAATCGTACTTTCATTAGTGGCCGTGCGTAAAGATTAATCTCTTTTTCTTTGAAACAATACTACTTCCTACAAGAACAAGGATTGGAATTTTACCTCTTGGGAATAAGTATCTTATTCATTTTGCTTTTTTTTTTCTATCTTTGGTAATACCGGATGAAAATTTGAGTTAAGAAGTATTGTTTGTTTACATTGTATCTGAAAGTCTACGGTAGCAAATACGTTACGAATCCTCCTATTTTTATCACTATTGCTTTTCATTTAACTTTTTCTTACGGCTACCTCTTCGTATACATTCTACTTGAAAAGTTTACGGTAGCAAATTCGTTACGAAAACTTTTTCTCGTCACAATCATTTTTTTCACGCTATCTTTTTTTTTTTATTACAGCTGCCCTCCACCTATCGTTTTTCCCTTTCCTTCATATGTTCGTTACCTGCTCCTCCCCTCTCTCTTTAATACCTTCGGCTTTCTCTCCCCTCTCACCTTCTCTTCCATATATTCCTTCTCCCGCTTCTCTCTCCCTCCCTTTCTCTCTCTACACCTACCTCTCTCACTTACTTTTTCATATCTTCTTTTACTCTCCTTTCCCTCACACTGTCTCTTCCCCTTTCATATCTTCCTCCTTATCCCACTTCTCTCTCCCTTCTTCTGTCTCTTTCAACATCTACTTCTCCTCTCTCATCTCACCTTCTCCCTCATATATGTCTCATTCCGTCTCTCCATTTCCCTTACATGCCTCATTCTCTCCTCTCTCTCTTTCCCTCTGTCTCTCTTTCTCTTCCCCTTCTCTCTCTCCATCAGTCTTGCTATCTCTCCATAGCACTTTCTCTTTCTTTATATCACCCTCTATTTTTCCTTCATATCTCCGTCTCACTCCGTCTTTCTTTCTTCCTCTATACCTCCTTCTGTCTCTTTCACTTCTCTATCCTCCCCTCACTCTCTGGGCTTAGAAAACGAAGATGGCACCAAAGAGAGCAAAGAATTAAATCTTCGGTTGCGAGCATAGACGATTGCTAGCAGCGGCCCTCCAAACTTCATCGCTGCTGCACTGAAGAACTATGGCTTCTGCAGAACCATTGAGCAGATAGAGCGGAAGAAAAATGAACTCATCCGATCCTATGCCCTTATCGGACCACGCATTGACACTCTTGATGTCATCATGGAAAACTATTGACAACGAAAAAATATACAAATGCAGTGCACTCTTCAGATGTTATGCGCAAGGCAGCAGATGAGCAAGAGTCATTTTGTGCATGACACTAAAGATTGTGCAGCAGCTGACCTAGCTACATCAAGTGGAAATAGGGAATCTTACCCTCCACTGTACAAGACTACCGCAATCAACAAGCACGGAATGGCCTCGCCTAACGCCTGCACAGTTGTCATGCAAATATTATCACTAACAATTGGGGACCTGTTGCATCACAACAAGAAAAGCAATTTTTTTTCCCGAGAGACCTTGCTGCGTGCAGTCAAGTCCCATGCATAGCACTCGCGAAAACTCATCTGAACACTGATATACAGGATGCAGAAGTACACAAGCAAAATATACCATACTGCGAACAGACAGAAGGGGAAAGAGCCATGGTGTAGTTGTTATATACATCAGTGAAGACCTCACACCTTAGGTCTTAATGTCATAATCAAATTCAGTATGGTAAACTCTAATTGTATACATGAGACAACACAATATAGTCATATGCAATAGATATTGCCAACCGTATGCTCCAAACCACATAGGCAAAATTGAAGATTGCCGCACAAGAATTAAAGAAATACTCATAAAACTAGAACATCACGTGAGAGTATTTCTTATGGGTGATTTCAACTTCCCGAAAGTCAAATGGTACGAAGGCCTCATGCTCTCAGGAATGTCTATTGCAAACAAGCATAGGTGGAGCTCCTGCTGAACTTCACCAATGCCCTATTCATGGAGCAAGTTGTGCTCAGACCAACTAGGGCAACATAACTTTTCCGATCTCTGTTTGACAAACAATACAGACGTCGTTCACTATGTGAAAGTGACGCCAATATATTTTTCGGATCACAACATAATAGAGCTGTCTATGTATGAAGTAAAAGTAGACAGAGACATACAGCCTAAAGGAAGCATCCAAAATCTCTCCAATCTGAACTTCCACAAAGCAGACTGGAAATCAATGCAAAGACATCCTCTGTCAGAAATGGATGAAATGTCTCTCCACACCAGACACTGACATGAAGCTAGAGTATTTCATGTGTGTTATGCCAGAAATATGTCCCAGAACATAAGGTCAACACAAAAAGGAACAAGATTCCATGGGAGAGGAAGATACTCATGAAACGGTGGACGAAGGTTGCAAATCGCTTCAACCAACATTTCAAAAGTAGTGAACGGTCCCGCCTAAAACACCACTCATGGGGATTGAAGAAAAACCTGCAACAATCCTATGTGATGGAGGGAGCAAACAAAGAAGTCTGGGTTATAAAAAAAACATTAAATCAAACCCAAAGGTCTTTTTTCATTATGCCAAATAAACAGCCTGAGAACACTGCAAAATAGGACCCCTCTTCCAAACAGATGGCTCCCTCACACGTAGTCCAACCAGGATCAGTGGGGTACTGAATGACCACTTCAAAAGTGTATATACTACCCAATTGGAACACAGACAAGTGAAAGAACCAGTCGATTTATTTGCCGCCTCACTTATAACCAGCGAGGCAGTTACGATGGATTACATCGACATTAACGAGGAAGATATACTACTGGCCATAGATGAGTTGGACGCAAAGTCAACTGCTGGTCCGGATGGTTTCTCAGCAGTCCTCCTCAAATCGTGTAGTCGTGCCCTCGCGAAACCATTACAGATTCTCTTCCAGAGCTTTCTTGCAAATAGCAGGCTGCCAAGCATACTAAAGGAGGGAATATTATGCACAATCTATAAAGGAGGAAGCAGAACAGATGCCAAAAGCTATACTCCCATCTCTCTGACTTCTCACATCAGTAAAGTCATGGAACGGATAGTCAGAGGGAAAGTAATCGCATTCCTTGAAGAAAATGGCATAAGATATGAGTTCAAAGATGGTGACGTGTTTTAGGATGGAGAATATAATGAAAAATTGATGGGGTATGCTCATCACTAAAATGACAGTATTCCGTATGTTGGCTTCACAAAGTAGTACATCAACTCCCTCTTTTTGTCACATACCCACGTGTTCTCTCTCTTTTATTATTACTCCCACTGCCACCATCAACACTGCTACTTTTAATAAAACATCATCAACTCTCACTAACTTCCTTTGTCTTTCTTTCTCGCCCACTATTATTCTTTATCTCACTCGTTCTTTCTCTGTCTTGGCCACCACACACATCGTCTGTATGCCTACTATTACTCTCACCCCTATCTTGAGGAATAGTAGGAGTTTCATTGAATAGTGATGGAGGGGCTCTAAGTGTGACACGCTGACATACAAAATTAGTTTTCGCATTTATTATATCATATATATATATATACATATTAATATAATCACGTATTCCCGGCACTCAAAGCGATGTGCAAAAACAACAAAATATACACTCGCACCACACAAAAAGACACAAGATAAACCTTCATGAATTGAGATCTCATAATACAAAGTTATGAATGAAAACTTAAGCTAAATAAAGATAAGAAATCTAATACAAAATGAGAAGTGCTCTAACTCCATCTATTTACCCCTGTAGGGATATATGTATGTGTATGTGTGGTTGTGTGTGGATTTAATATATATATATGTATGTATATGTATAATGTACGCATATGTGAGCGTGCGCACTCACATGCAGAAATACTATAAAACGTATATTGATGACTAATCAAATAATTGATACCTCGAAGCCAGTTTGCATCGCTATATTTTTGTTTTTTATTTGCTTCTGTTCTGTGAGTGTGTGCGTGCGTGTGTGTGTGTGTGTGTGTGTGTGTTTATATTTTTATGCTTTACAGTTCAAGATATCGAATTTCCGTCTGTTATTTCTTTCTCGTTTTCATTTCTATTCTCGGTTTATTCAAACAGTTAAATAAAATATTCACGTCGGGGAACTAAATTTTTATTCCATTTAAAGTTTATTTCAAATAATGATTCCTAAGTGTGCCAGTATTAAATGAATTGGATTTGTACACCATTTTCACCGATCCAAACCCATTCCTGCATACCTGGTCTTTTCCTCCCTCGTTGTATAATAACTCACTGAAATTGTGTGGGTGTTCTCATATATAAATGGTTTATATGCCTTACTTTTTTTATCTAATATTGCATGCGTTATAAATTTCTTAAATTTATCAATGTAACTGTGCCCCAAGTTCGATTTGTTTCTAAAATTTTATTTACTATCACTGATATATTTCAATTTTTAATATTTATTGACTAGGAAGATGTTTCATTTTGAAGTATTTGATTACCGAAAGAACTTTCTTAATTTTATTTCAATCAGTAATTTTTTAAAATGAGAGATGCATGCTTTGCTCCCCACTCTCTCTCTCTCCCTCACAACACACACATGCGCGCGCACACGCTCAAATAAAAGAAACGCATATATAAACATACACACATTCATATTCTATTTGCATGTATATATATTTTCTTGCATTTATATATGCTTCATTTTCCCCAAATATTAATGATACACAATTGTGAAAAAGAGAAATTAAATAAGGAGATTCATGAAATGTGTAAAAGCCAACGGCATTGATATCATGAAACGAAAGGAAATAAGAACCTTACAAAAATATTAGGAATTTAAAGAAACGCAGTTATACATTCATTGAGGCCAACGTATGCTTGTAAATGCATTTGAATATGATAATGAATGCTGTGATCGTTAATTCATATGCTTCATATATGAGGGTGGTTGTTTCAAATCATATACTGACAGTCGTCACAAGAAGCGTTTTAAGTATAACATCTGCAATTGCACTTCTGAATGAACTATAAACAAATATAATAGAATGGTAAGTTAATGGTTAAAATGTGAAATAGATTAAGAAATAAAAATCTACACCTTAATCTGCCTCATTGGACAGTTTTATTTTTCTTTGTATCTCTTAGCATCCACATCACTTTCTAATTTACCTTAAATAAACTCAACTTCTTTCTCTTAATAAGCACAAACACACCACACACACACACGCACACACACACACACACACACACACACACACATATATATATATATATATTTATATATATATATATTTGATGTGAATTCGGTGGGAGAGTCATTACTCCAATAGCAATATTACACGCACACGTTTATTACCACGTCTAGCTTGTTAGTTGAGTGGTTAAATATCTAATCAATTAACTAATCAATCATTTGTTTATTATGCTGGTTAAGCAATCAATTGATTATTCTTTGTAAGTCTAGTACTCATTCTATCGATCTCTCTTGCGGAACCGGTAAGTGACGGGGACGTAAACACACCAGCATCGGTACAGTAGCATGACTTGCAACGTCTCCAGATGGAGGTGCCAATCTGCGATTCGTTCTGATCGCATAAATGACCTCAAGATGTTTATCATCTTCATGTGTTGCAGCGAAAGACGTGCAGTATGCTAGCTCGATTCCAACATTTCCCTCTGTGTCTCAAGTTTCTGTTGTAGACCGTGCAGGTACAAAGACGATTCTACATCATTGAACGTGATTTCACTAGAGAGTGGATCATCCTAAAGGTTCCCTATCGTCTCCAATTCCAGTGTCACACTGTCATTAGATAAAGAGAATTGATCCGTAACACGCTGCTCGAGAGAAGCGTGTGAAAGACGAAATCTAAAAGGAGATGACGACGAATGACAGGAGCAACTGCATTTCCTTTAAGTATACGGGTAACAGGGTTCATCAGCGATGATCACTTCCAGGATTTCTTGAAGGCTTATTCCTTTCATCAAAGATTTAATGCTATCCAGAAAGCTCATTAGTGTTTGAAATCCCCTATTTCTTGAACTAATCGGATGTAGATCACTGTCCACTCCAGCACTTTCCACAATTGTAGTTACCATGAACCACAAAGGCTGGTCAAAAGTGAGCACTGGTGTTGCTCTATAGCGCTTGGCATGCTCTGCAACGAAGTGTAAGTTAGAGTTGACACATGTCATGTCACTCGGTTTCATATCAAACAGGGAAACGAACATGCTGGATGACTGACCTCAGTGGTCTCCTTTGTTAACCATTTCCATGTATCCTGTCCATCCTGATATTGGTAACTGGACAGACAGGAGATCTACCTTGGGGCTGCGTTTGGGATTCTCTGGCCGATTTTTATAACTGATATTAACAAGTTCATTACCAAGTGTGCTGATGTGTTCTACAGCGGCGATATTCTCAGCAGTCACTGACACTTGTTTTACCACTGAGGTGTCATCACAATTGAGTGTTACAACCGTTATAATACCTATTCCATGGAATGTCCCAGAGCCGTCAAGTGTCATAGTGTCATGATCCACGTTTTCGGCCACCTATTGAACAAACTGTCCAGGGAGGAACTCCGGAATGTTCAATCTCTGGTTGACAGCTGCACTTTGTTCATATTTGTGCACCTCTGAATATGAACTACAGAACCCATGCATTTGTACACCTAGAAATAATTGCAATGGTGGAATTAGAACTCTAGGGCGGGTAGCCTGCATTATATCTCACTCCACAATATTAGTACGCCTCTTCATTTCTTGAGTACGCTGAGGGTCTGCGTATTTTCTGAAACAAAGATTTTACAGAGTTAGCAAAAAATGCAACAATGACCATAAAACGGTATGTCCTCACATACCTTACGCATCCTGTATATATATATATGTGTGTGTGTGTGTGTGTGTGTGTGTTTGAGTGTGTGTGTTTGAGTGTGTGTCTGCGCGCGAGTGTGTCTGTGTGTGTGTGTGATAAAACACACACACACACCACGATAACACACACATAAAGCATTCCTCCGAAAAACAAAAGCACAAAAAGAGCAAAACAAATGCCAAATAATTCCAGCGTAACTCTCTGAATAATCATCCATAAAAGACATTTAACCACTAAACCATTTTTTCTCAATAGAAAAAGAAAAACAGAAAAATGTTTTTGACAATATATTCCAAAAACACACCTACACACGCTCCATGAATAAGAAACTTCACATTGAATTCAAAAGACATCTTTTCAATAGAATTCCTGAAATTTGAACTCTGAACCCTCACCCCAAACCTATATAGACAAAACCTATATAAGAGAATCACTGTAAAATAGTGAAAGCAAAATTTCACTAAGAACTCGAATATGGGTACAAACTGTTAAATACCCATTTTTTCCCTCTCTGATTACCAAAAAATTTCTTTCTAACATTTGAAACCGGCTATATTTTAAATCACTCACTGTAACAAAATTATTCAATATTCTCTAAAATATACTTCTGTTCCTTTTCTTACTTTACTTTTTTAACTATAAATTTTCATATCTATGGACTCTTAACTCCTCTTCAACTTCACACATACACACACATCTAGGAGTAGTGAAAGCGAATGATGAGAATTAAGATGCTCTGCATCGAAATTCGAAATTACCGGTGAATTAATTTCAATTAGAAACTGTATGAGCAAGACAAACAATGGGTTAGACATTAACAATAGCTCAACGAACCAACGAAGGAAAGCCTCTACATTACAGATCCAGCCGGTAGAAATGACGGCCAATCAACGTTAAATGCAGTAGCCTGTACACCTTTACAAAGAACACATTAGACACAGTAGTATTGGATATACAGACAAAAGCCGGTATATCTAGGTGGTCATTTTCAGTATATCTTATATGCGTCTGCACTATCTGGATTGCACTAAAGTTAATCAGTAATAATAAGTGTAATAATGCTTAAGATGTGTTTTCTTATGATAATATGCCATGTAAGGAACAGAGAAAGTTCATGTTTAATTTACCTAGCTAAAGGTCCACGAAAGCATAGTTTGTCATATTCATAAAATATGAACTAGACATCGAATTATGTTGGACTTGGAAACATTATTTTCTTAACGGCGTCTATCAAGAAATGAGAAACACAAGTTTATAATTGAGTCATTTCACCCATTGTTAATCTGTGTCGAGTAACAATAACAAATTCAATTATTCAACATGTACCTGGTCACGTAGATCTGTTTGAAATAGTCGGCTACTTTTACTCAGGTGGTAAGACTACATCCATATTAAGAACAGGATACACTAGACATTGTTGTCGTGCATAAATCTATGATTAGGTGATGGCCGTAGTTTGATACTGTGACTGTTTCTTCGAAGTTGGCTTGTCTCTCAAAAACAACACTGTCATATAGAACGGTGTTGATTCATGTTGGTCACGTAGTACCGTAGAGTGACATTAGCAACAACAACAACTTATAGAGAATATTGTCGTTGCTTTTTCATATCAGTGAATGATCTCAATTTCTAAAATAGCGTTGTTGGTGTAAATTGAGCAAACGTTAATATAAAATTGTTATGAGATTTATCAACCCCGTAACGATGAAAGCATAATATAGCATCGTCGGTTTCAGTTCAATATATGAGAGTAAGTAAACGTTTCGCCCCGGTCATTGAATTATCAAACATGATAAATACTTTTAATATTTTGTCTAAATACGGAATGATAGTGTACAAAATGGAGAGGTCAAAAGGGAAAATGCTATAATAACACTAGCAATAAATCTCATCAAACACCAAGCCGAAGTTAGACATCATTTACTGACATCAAAATGGCTATTCTTTCTTTCAGCATGTGTGTTTACACACGCGGACACATAGGTAGGCACATATACCTAACAATATATGTGTGTGCGTTCATACATAATATATGTATGTGTATAGCATATGTATACATATATATATGCATACATATATATATATGTACACATACACACATACAAGCATACATACATACATACATACACACACACACACACACACACACACATATATATATATATATATATATATTATATATATATATATATATATATATATTATATATATATATACAGACATGGAGAGAGACACACGCACACACATATGTATTCATACATACACCTGTCCATAGGTGCAAAGGTACATTTATGTTTTACGAAACCTGTATATAGCTGTGTATGCATACGCACGTAAATTCTGGCCTTTTAAATAACCACGCAATAAATGCTCTAGCCTTCTTAGGAATCAGATAGATGATGTTGCACTCAATTAAATTTTGTAGTTGCGGTGGTTTGAATGGCAGTACGAGTAGTGTTATTAGCATGGCTTGCAATGATGTCGGTTGCGGCGGAGATGTATTAGAGTTAGTGATGGATTCCAGGATAGATCTCTTGATTTTATAATTTTCACTTCATTCGTTGACTGATGGCTTCGGAAGCAATATTGATGCTCACTCTGTAGTATTATACTATTTTTGTTACTTTTGTTCTTTATGGTACTGGTAAAAATGTTGATGGTCTTTTCATTTGTGTGACTGGTTATTTATTAGTAGCGAAATGCCCAGTGATTTAAGTTTATCTGGAATAATCTGTCAGCTGCTGTAATGTCCTTTGAGATATTAAGGCGATATTGTGTTTTTCTTTCTTTTTTGTTTCCAGACTATACTTAATTGTCTATGATGCACCATTCACACGCTATACACGGTATATATTGTGAGATTTTTGTGAAAGAAGGCACGGTATATCTGGTACAAAACTGATAGTGAATTGAGTGATTTCAATTCTTGCTGTTTGAGATAGTAGTAATGATGGTAGCTGATGTAGGTATAATACTTGTGGCATTGCTGGTACTAGTGTTCAACACGTGGGAGGTGAAAGTGATGCATAGCTATGAATAAAATTTTGAGAATTTTTGTGTTGTGGAGTATGAGGAAAAGTTAATAACAATTATAATACTGGTTATGCAATAGAGTTGCGTAATTACTTCCAAAAATATTACCCATTATTATTAATTAAAATGCAACAAATCAAATGAAAATCTAATGATAAACGTTGGAAGATTAACTGCGTAAATAATATTTGTTTAATTCATTGAACTGTATCACATGTAAATTATATATTACTGACGTTTGTAGCAATATAAGAGCTCATACCTCACGCAAACAAATGTGCCTGGTATTTAGCAACAATGCAAAATCGTGGAAATGAAGCCCGTATCTTTTTGCTGATGAAGAAAATATGCTTTTAATTTCAAGCATAAAAATACCAAAAGTCGTCCGTGAAATCTAGATAATTTTATATACAGCTACTCGAGGGAAATATTGGCCAATCCCAATGAATGACCGGGCTATGATCCTCATGTCACGAATATAACAGTTAAGCGTAACCGCATGATAGGGATGTGTTTATAGTTTATATATTTAAAAAAGTTCCACCCCACAAACAGGCTATTATAATATATACGAGATACTGCTGAAAAGTTCTTGGATTTAAGGGCTATCGTGAGAGGTTGGTTGAAAGCGCAAACTTCCGATTTCTTTTACGGGGTTTAGAAAAATTTAACGACCACTGCAATAATTGTGTGAACCTGAGATGGGAATATGTTGCATAAAATCATAATTAACTTATCCTCTTGCATTTTCTTTTACCCAAAGCCAGGGGCGCTTGGATACTTCCTCGCATGTGTAAGATTTAAAGGATAACAGGGCTGGTGCATAACGCTAGTTCACAAAAGAGTAACTAAAACGGAATGAAATATCATTGAAACGAAATATTTTACAATTAGAGATGCGTGCTTCAAAAGAATCAATATAGTGTACAAAAGTTCACAGTCATGTATATGTATGTATGTATGTATGTATGTATGTATGTATGTATGTATGTATGTATGTATGTATGTATGTATGCTTGTATGCATGTATGTATGTATGCGTGTATGTATGTATGTGTGTATGTATGTATGTATTTATGTATGTATAAACCGAAAATCAGTCTTTGATTCGTGTTTCAAGTAGTACTTTAACATGTGCTCTCAGGCTGTTCTTTTTGAAAACGAGATATATAGATATGCATGTCTCACCTCTAATCCTATATAAGAGATTTTCCATAATGCGTCTACGAAAGAAGTTCCTAATTATTCTTCGAGCCACAAAAGAAAGCACGGTTGCTTTGAGGATGTTAAAATATGTCACGCATTTTTCCTCAAACGTAAGATATAGTTTCAAACAGAGTAATATGCATTTTATGGACATAAATTACCTGATTCACGCTCTATTCAATACATACTACATACCAAATTCCACATGATTTTAAAATACGAAGGAAGATATCCATTTAATTGACTATGTGAGCTGGTGAATGTTGTAGTTCTCTTTATGGTTATATATTTTTCCAACCATGTTGTCAATAGTACTATATTTTCTTTGCCGAAATGACATTTTTTTTCTTTTCGTGCGCAATTACATAATTCATGATTTTGTGATTGCTTTTGAATTTTGCCTTTGAAAAACTTATCTTACCTTAGAAACAAAACACTACGTTTGACAAGAAATTATACATTGAAATTCAAACGAATTTGTTAAAATATATTGTTAAATTAAGACTGCATTTTGGTATACTTAGATATAGGGTAGATTTCCAGATGGTTCCAGAAAAGTTTCCTGTGTAAAATAAAACCTGTTCACGAAATCATTTATTTCAACTTTACTTGAAACACAGCTAGTAATACCACAATCATCTGAAGCAGTAATAACAACGATGACATCATTATAAACAACCCTACAAGCCACATCACAGTTAAGCCACTGACTATTGGTGAAATTTATTCTGTCTCATGTTGAGTGGAGTACTCATTAACTAAAGTTGGCAAACCTCGTAGACATAGTATAGGCTCTCAAAATAAACCCCGGTTGTAAGTAACCGTAATGACACATCTCTTTATTGGCACATTCTGTCAAACTTAAATTGGAAATCAATGTGAAATAGGCTGGGTCACCGAAAGGTAGACCAACAGTGCAGGTCGAAATTTAATCCATCCACTCTCTCCAAAAGTTCAGTGGAAAAACAATATCAGAATACACACCAAAAGAGAAGAAAAACAACTGCTATATCAGAAACAAACAATTATTGCTTTTCACTCTAAAGCACGGTTTGTGATTCGATATGAAGCACCGTTAAACGGACTTCAGTATCAATACCGCTTAAAACATCCGCCCCACAATAAGAATAAGAATAAAAATACAAACAATTTATATCCATAAGAAGCTTCCTTCCCAACTATATGGTTCCAGGTTCAGTCTCACTTTGTGGCATATTGGGCAAGTGTCCTCTTCTATAGCCTCGGGCCGATCAAAGCCTTGTGAATGGATGTTATAGACGGAAACTGAAAGTAGGCCGTCGTATGTGTGTGTGTGTGTGTCTGTGTGTGCGTGTTTTTGTATTTGTGTGTCTGTGTTTGTCCCTATCATCGCCTGACAACCGATGTTGGTGTATTTACGTCCCCGTAACCATGCGGTTCGACAAAAGAGACGATAGAAATAATAGGCTTACAAAGAATAAGTTCTGGGATCGCTTTGACTAAATGTGATGCTCCAACATGCCCGCAGTCAAGTGACTAAAACAAGTAAAAGAATAAAATAATACACATATTTATATGTATCTATATATAGATATGCATACTAATATATATATATTTGTATGTATACATAAGTGCGTGTCTGTGTGTGTGCGTGTGTGTGTTTGTGCGGGGTGAAAAGCATGGCGGAAGTGAGATACGTTCTTGGTCACCACATTTTCACTGTTTAAAGAAAAATTGGAATGGTTCTTAAATGTAAGTGCTGCGGCATTAACCCCACCATATATGCAGTTGTAACAAGGTAACATGCCATAAGATTCTTGCAAAAACAATAACAAACGAATTCTTGTTACGGATTCAAGCTGAAATGCAAAGGAGTTACGCAGATTGCAGTGGAATTACAAATATCGTTGCATTTATAGATTATCGCCATCATTTTAATTGTTAACCCTAGAAATGACATGATATACGATTTAATTGACATTGTATTATTTCCTATAAAGATTGATATCCTGACAGTTAATCTGTAATAGCATATTATTCCCGATTTTATCAGTAGTAGACTTTCTACCTATCACTATGTCATTGACACTCAGCATATATTCAATTTGAATCAATATGATGTTGTATGATATGCCTTATTACCTTCAATGTAATAAAATCTCGGTTAAGTTTCTGAAGCTGATAAAGCATTCTATCTGATTCTAATATAGGTACAGGCCTGGGGTTAGCACAGGAAAATAATCAAATGCCTAGGTCCCTGTGCTTGATCGCAACTTTTATTAATACCGAAGTCAAGCATAGTAAATTCATCTCCTCATGAATCAAACACAGAAAGTAAACAGGTGCAAAAAAACTGCAGGGCATTTTGTCCGACGTGCAAATACATTTCCTCCACTAATAAAACTAATTATAATATAAATATCTCACTCAAATACGAAGGCTTGGATATAAACTTCCCATCATAAATTTTTGGAACTACAGATAACCATAATGTTGAACTATAAAAGAAATTTTTATTCGCTTAATAACCACAGATTTTACAATAAAATAAAAGAACGATTACGAAGAAAGCAACATATAAATATGAGAATTCACACAGATTCACAACATATAAAAATTGCTCTAGACATTTTGCATATATTGCAAAACTACAGAAGTTTGTCAAAATTACAGAAAATCACTTGAAAATAAAACCGATCCCCAAACTAATAATGAAAATAACACAAATCATGTTTATAAGAACGTTAGAAAATTCTTTACAAATGCACATGATTAATCGTTATATTGTTGCTAACGTAGATTCGAATTTTAGGCCGCGTAAAGTACTGTTACCCTAAGAACGAGGCGGCTATTTACTCAAATAAAAATGAGTACCAGTTCAATGCTGCTGCAGCCCTTTCTCGGTTTAGTTGTCATATTCTGGTTGTTCTGCAGGTTTATGTGAGTGATAGTCGAGAGTGTTGCAATGCTTACTCGCAAATATATCGACACTTCAAACAATTAGCGAAAGCATTGTAGAACTTATCAGATTATTCACGTTGGCGAGGAATATCGAAGTAATATTTGAATATAAGTGTCATTGTAAAAATTGTTTGTCGTAATTACATAGGCCTGTTATGTTATCTAACGCATTCAGTTTTGTTGTTTCCTCATTAGACAGTGAAAAAATCCAAACCTTGCGCATAGATTCTGTATAGAGATATATGTTAAATCGACAGGTGAAGTGCATCATTTCCTGTTTCAATTAAATGGTTTCTTAATTTTGAAGTGCAAATAAACTCAGACACATTACACTAAGTAGCATAAGAAAATATAAAATTACTAATCTTACTTTTTAACGACTCATTTAGTAGACGTCTACTTAGTACGAGACGGACTTATTGGTTTCTAAACACTTGGCAACTTTGGTAGAACATAAATATGATCAGATGCTTTTTTTTACAAAATAAACTTTAGCAGTTCTTTTTCTTATTCCTCAATTTCATTCTCCTCCGATATTCTATTTTATTCTTTTTCTTATTTATAAGAGGTATAAGGCGCTCTTAAATCATGAATTTAGAAAAATCTTATACATCCTTCTAATGATCACATAACAGCTGGAATATATAAGGATTCACAGACATAGGTTGATTAATTTCGTAGCTGGATAAATAAAAAGATGCTTCCTTACTTCAGATGGAAGGGCTTAGATTTGAAGAATTTATTCATGATGTCTCAATGTATGGTCTAGATATCACAGTTTAGCTCTTTGACTCGAATACTTATTTGAAGAACTTATGTCCGTTCATTAAGTTCGAAAATATTCGTCAAAGTCAATAGAATGCTAAGGAAAGCATTTGAAACTTTGAGAACTAATACTACATAAAAAAAAAACACAAAACTTTATAAACACCATCAAAAACAAAGAAATATTGCAAATATATGAACCCATGTAATCATGCATGATCTTGTAAAATTTAAAATTTGCGCAACAGAAACTTGTGAAAGAAATTCAAGTGGAGTGAACATCAATACGTATTTGGCTAAAATGGTGTAAATTGCAAAATTGTAACAGAATCAAACAATTGTTACTTACAGCTCTTTACATTTCAAATCTCATTACCATTGCAGCCAGTTTTCTCTTTCATTTTCCAAGATCGATAAATAAATTACTACTAATATACTAGATTTATTTAATCGTCTACCTGTAGACGAAGTTAGAAATCTATATGCATACTCTTTTATCCAGAAGAAATGTTATTGTACTAATAATGTTTGCGACTGAATGCTAGAAACTTAAGCGAGGAAAAAAATAACGCAATTTTAAACTCTATGAACAGAATGAGGTGCGTTAATGAATTTTGTGAATGGGCCTAAGAGGTTTTGTTTCAAGATCTATGTATACCTTATACCCTTTTCTCAAGCTAATCAGTCTACTGGAGGCAAAGCATCTCACAAGGAAGAGTGAGCAACGAATTTTTCATTAGTTTCCAGTTCTGTATGACAGTAAACGAGTTTGAATTTTCAAAAAATTTTCATTTCATAAGAGAATATGAAGACAACGATAATTGCGTAGAATGTACAAAGAGAAAAGAAAAACCTTTAATAAAAAGGGAATTGCACGCATACACTCTTGTATCAGCAGTTCTGTTCTCACAAATTGATTCTAATTGCAGGGCTATGAGTCAAGCACAGAGGTATCGGAAGTAGGAGAGACTAGCGCGAACAAATGTTAGAAGATTATTGAGGAATTCCAAATTGCACACCAAACAAATCTGAAGTGAAGGAGCTTCGTTCAAATCAAGAACTGCTAAGACATACTTGCCAAATATGATAATATATTCAGGGTTAATATAGAATATAATGGTAATGTTCCAACTGAGAGAACAAACCAGTTCATTTACAGAATGTGTTTTGCAGCAAGATTTTGAAGTAAACACAAAGTAGTGAAAATATAAATTACATGTTTGTGTGTGTATGTGTGTGTGTGTATATATATGTATGTGTGTGTGTGTGTGCGTGCGTATACATATACACACACTACTATATATGGACAGAGAGGGAGAGAATGGAGTTAGTAACAGGATTCATTAAAATTTCGCCGTATCACCACGTGGGACGCCAGGAGTCGCGTAAGGATAAAATTAACGCAAATGGGGTTTAAAATTGTACAACTACCAACGTTTGTTGGATAGGTCGTCCTCAAGGTTTTCTTTGCCTATTTATGTTATACCTGTTTAAAATTTTACCTGAGAATGGTTGAATTTTGCTCTGATGTAATTTGTGAGTACATTAATAAAATTGAACCGAGCCATCCGTAGTAAATTTTAGACTCCATTAGTGTATGTGGATATATATAATATTTTATAAGCTTAAAGCTTATAGGTGATCACCGTGTATTGACCAAGGTAAATAGTTTACTATTTGAGCATATCGGGTTCACACTTTATTTTTTCTAATTTTCGAAAGTTTAACTTTTGTAAGTTCCCACTACAACCGTGCGCTAATGTCATTTTGCAAACTTCTTTGCGCCGTAACTTAAGGCTGATACGGTTGACTGAATGTGTCTAGTTCATGCATATATGCATACAAACAGACCATAGCCATTCAACCGCAGGACTACATATAAGCAACTCCCGTCCACATTACCACTTCACTGGTTAATCTGAGAGAGACTTGATAGCTTTGGTCTCTGACTAGGCAGAGTGTATGCTATAAACAGTGCACACATTACATGCGTTATATATATATATATATATATATACATGTGTGTGTGTGCGTGTGAGTGTGTGTGTGTGTGTGTGTGTGTGTCTGCGTGAGTTGTGTCAATATGCATACTTGTCTCCGCGCGTTTGGAAAAAGGAGACCACTGGAAATTTCACAGGAATAACAGCTCAAGAAGAGTGCTTCTATAAATTTATTTAATAAGTTAGAGTTGGTTACTAAATCGCCGTTACAATAATACTTCCATAATATAATTCTATATTTCTGAGATGAGGAATTCATATTATGTGTCTATATTAGACAGACTGGTGCCCCGCCTTGATTACTGATTTCACTACCCTTCGGCTGCTGTATGCTCAAATCTTCCGAGAAGGCTGGAGCGTACAACAGCCGGAATGATTTGAAAGCAACAATCAAAATAAGGACGCCAGTCCGACTAATATAAATCGTATACTCGATACCTCGTATAAGACCCTAAGGAAAAAATAAATAAATCAAATAATTTCTCCCAACATAAAATCGATTCGTAAGGCATTTATTATTCTTATAAATTATTGATTTACTTAATAAAGATAAATTCCTTGTAATACAAACAGCAATATGACGACTACGTTGAAGTGATATATTGCAGTTTGCAGCACCGGAAGTTACACTCCACCTACTTAGCCATCTTCAATGAGTATCTGTCGAATGTAAATGTTTTGATGGTAAGTCAACTGAATGTCCATTTGTAAATAATTGAAATTATCATAAAATTTTAGGAATAATTCAACACAAAAAATAGGTGGAAATTCGAGTGCGAACACAAATCAATGATGGCTATAGCTAAATATTTAGTCTCTCTAGAGGCTTTCTCAGAATTAAGAAAAAGTGTAAGAAACGCGAGCAAATGTTCCTTTACATTTTCCTATAATCTGTTGAATGTATTTGCCAATTATTCCTCCAATTAAATCATGCAGTGAGAAAGGGCACATGGAATATTGCATTTTACCCTATATGCAACCCAATAGGATGGTCATTTGTGCAATCCCTGTGAGCATAAATATGATTACTCAAGATTCACTCAAAACTACAGAAAACAGTTTGAGAACATATCAAAGTCTTCGCTTGGAAATAAATATTAGGACTAGTGTAGAAGATGCACTCAACGGTCAATTTCAATTTCGCTTTTTGATTGGCAGTATTAATAAATAATTTGTGCAATTTCACAACTCTCAAGTGAAGAAAGTGCTATAAAAATATGTAACACATTTAACAACACTTTAGTACAGAAGATAAAGTTTATGCCATGGATTTCCTACACAGAAGTTAAATCCACGGAAACCAAGACGACAGGAGCAAATGCACTATGATTCTGATGTTCTCTGGTGAAATGATTAATTAACGCTATGGCTGAAGTAAAAATTAGGAGTAAGATTGCATAGTATGCATTTATTGGGAAAGGTAAATACAAGTACCATGTTAGAATTTTTTTTTTTCTTCTGAAATATTACCAAGAGAAATTACGTCTAATGTAAATTTTATCTAAAGGCTGTTCCATTACATCATTAAGAACGAATTCAGTGTGGATCATCGAACAGAAATGAATAGAAAGTTTACAACAAAGAAACTACATACCACTATGAGAGAAGACACACACAAGCGCACGCGTCCACACATTAGATACATATATACATATTACACACAAACACACACACACAGATACAATTTATAAAATTCGTTTACTGCGCATATCTCTCTATTATGTCCATATCTCTCTATTGTATCCACTGCTGTGGGAGTTCATAAAGCATTTGGAGGCAGATCCACGACGGTTCTTCGGATAAACACTTCTTAGGTTATACTTACGCAGAGCGAATGTCTATGTTAACATCATGTGATCAAGTGTTCGATTGAAGTACTGTTGTGTATCTGCATATGAAGGTAATTTCAACACCCACAATAGCTAAAAGTCTGTAAATAAATGGTATAAACTGTATTTTTTGTCAGTCATAGTTTTTCCCATGTTTGTTGTGTATATCATAATCTCTAGTGAAGAAAGATTTTACTAAATTCGAGCTGGTCAAAACGCAGCATGCACAGGTAAGACGTACTTTGAGAAAGAGAATTAACTCTTGAGGTTATTAGTTGGAAATAGAGCCGTCATCTACAGTGAAATCTGACAACATAAATCACCTGAAACCATACTGTAAGTTTTGAAATCAAGTTGTATCTAACATACATTTGCGACCTGATTATGGTAACAACAACTATAGTAGTATAAGCGAAAATCTGTCCAAGTAGCTGTCGTTCGAAAATGCGCATGAAATAGAATAAAACTATCATATAACTAAAAGCTATGTCAACCCTGTAGTTGTTCTGAATTGAATTTCTCTTGCAGGTCAATTGCTTGTCTTCAGATCTCTCAGAAAGCATACGGAAGTAATAGAGTTTATCCGGAAAATGGAGATTATTTGAGATATCTGTTATGTTATCTGAAGCGATCATAATCATAGACATATGTTTGTGTGTGCGCGTGCGTGTGTACATGTGCGTGCATGTATGTGTATGTGTCTCACGTGTTTTTACTAGCTAAATACAGCCTCTTCAATCGAATTGTTAAAGAAAATAAAAAACTAAATATATCGTTGACTGTTTGTCCGCGCTTCCAGACCCCAGAATACTTATTCCTCACCTGAAATACAATGGCTATTGTTTCCATGTCGCTGTGACCATTGTTTTTATTGTTGTTGTCTATTCAGCTGGTTTGAGTGTTTCGCTATATATTTTGGGTTGTTGCTTAATCTCAGTTGCAAATCTTCTGTTTTCTAGGAGACGGACAGCTAGTATCACTGGTCAAACCACCTTTCCGTTTGATCGTTGCATTCATGCATTCATACGTGGCGACTGATTTTTATCTCCCACCCACGCTTAGATTCTATTAACTCTTGTAATTGAAATAATTAAGGAATCCAGAAAAGTACGCAGCTGTAACCAGCATTTAAACAATGAGCCAAATTACAGCCTTATTCTTCTGAGTAGTTGAAATGTATCCTTTCCCGTCTCTATTGCTCTTTTACCATTCGTTTCATGCTCCACTATATGAAGTGACGTCATCTCAGTTTACTCCTATTGTTGTTTTCATGGCAATAATGCTGTCACTTCCAGAGGAGACATCACTGACGTTCTTTGCTCTGGTTTCTCTTTTTCTCCTTCTAATATTCTCTATTTATTTCGATCTTTCTCACATTCCTCTTTATCAAATGTTATTATTCATTGACAAGTGTCGTTTCTTTTCCGCAAATATGACATTTTGACAATGACATATTTTAAACCAGTGTTTCGCTTGGTGAAGGAACTGTAGAAAAAAGATCGCAATGAAAGGCAAGGCATTACGTTTTCTAAAGGATTATCAATACAAATCAACGAAAACTGACACGTCTCCAGGAAAATCATAATTCTTTTTTTTTTTTTAAGTTAAGGCACCTACTTGGAACGCCGCCACCAAGACGGAGTTCAACAACAACAATAGCAACAACAACAACAACAACAACAACGACAACAACAACAACAACAACAACGACAACAGCGGTAATAGTAATGGCTTTAAATTTTGGCAAAGGGCAAGCAGATTTTGAAGTGTGGGTGAAGTCGATTACGTGCATCTCAGTACTGGAATAATGCTTGTTTCATTAACCCCGAAACTGTGAATGACAAAGGTGATCTCAACGGAATTTGAACTCAGAAGGTGAAGACCGACGAAAATGCCGCCAAGCAATTTCTTCTGTGTGGGTCATACACTTCTCTCAATACGCAGCAGAATTCAAGGTCAATCTGCGCCAAGCAGTTTACTCTGAGTGCTTCAGCTTCGTTACTACAGCAGCGGTCTGGATACTTATTGATCAGACCGCGTATATACACACACACACACATATAATACGCTGGGTGGATCTGAATGTATATATATATATATATATATATATATATATATATATATATATATATATATATATATAGTGACGGAGAGAGAGAAGATAAGGGATTTAGTTCACTGGTGATCTAAAAGGATAGGAAGTGATATAACTGGTCACTCGTTATCTTCGAAGTTCACATTTGAAGTAGTAATCCGTATTGGGCTTACGTGTTAGCAGGTATATAGTATATTAGGGCGAAAAGGACAACAAAAACTAAGGCAGACCGAATATTTCAAGTCGTGCAGAATAATTTAATTCGGGTAAATTTGAAATCTGACAGCTGTTTCTGGGATATCGCAAGTGATTTGCTAGCATGTCCGGGCACTGGATATTTCGTCGTCAGCGTCAAGTTGAGTATGTATAAATGTTCTAGATAGGGAAATTCACAGTCTATAAGGATTAAAATTTTAGAATAAGGAGTAAAGTAGATAGAAGAATACAGACAGGAGAATAATGTTCACAGCTCATCTTTTTCCAGAGGGCATGGAGGTTAGTCCGTACTTCCGAGAAGGTACGGACCAACCTCCAGACTAATTAAGTTATTATATATGACTTGAGATGCTCGTCTCATTAGTGCTTGGTGTCTTTCTGTTTTGCTTTATTTCTTTTTTTGTTTTCCTAACCCATTCTGCTGTTTTCTTTGTCTCATACTGATCAAAGGTATTTCCATGTAATATATTCTGATAATGAAATTAATTTTCTCCTTTTTCTCCTTGGTAAATCTAATATATGTATATATATATATATATATATATATATATATATATATATATATATATATATATAACTATATATATATATATATATATATATATATATACATATATATAAAGGAATTTTGTTGACATCTTCGTTCAACTTCATTTATTTATTTATTCATATATATATATATATATATATATATATATATGTATTTTTTTGTTCCTTGTTTCATCTCAGAGCTGCGGCCATGCTGATGCACCGCCGTCTTGTGCTACACTGTTATTGCGAAGAACCTCGTTTAATATGTGGCACTTGGTGAAGAATGGAGTTTGATATAGCTACTCTCATTTGCACCTCTTGCCGTGAGGTTGGTTCATCTGGAACTCTCGACAGGAAGATGTCCAGCTATGATTTAAAAACCGCGACATCTACTTTGTGGAAGTTCCTCAGACTCTTTGGGAGAATATTAAAAAGCTGTGGGCCCTTGAAACCCAGGCTGTTGCACTAACTGGTCCTGAAGCGTGATGGCATTGCTGGGATATTTGGCACTATGCAGTGTCGTCCCGTTCTAGCATTGGTGCAGCTTACAATGCCAAAATTTGGCACAATTCCTTCCAGGATCTTCCAGACATATATTATTGCATACCTCTCCCGTCTTCTCTCCAAGGAGTAGAGCCCTAGCTTTTTCAACCTTTCCCAGTAGCTGAGCTGTTGCAAAGAGACGATCTTCTTTGTGAATCTTCTCTGGATTGCTTCAAGGTCCGCTGTTAATTTTACGCTGGTGGGTGACCATAGCTGTGAGCAGTAATCCAGGCGGCTGAGGACGAATGTCCGCCAGAGGACCATCATGGTTTCCTTATCTCTGGTTCTGAATGTTCTTAGGATCCACCCAGCCAGTCGTCTGCACTTTGTCGCCATCCTGGTAATGTGCACTTGGAAAGAGGTATCATCACTCATCTCGATACCCAGGTCCCTCACAGACTTAGGCACTGGGATTGAAATTCCCTGTGGACCGGTGTATCCTGTAAGTTTAATATTCAGTTTTGGATGCTGGTAGCTCAGGGCCTGGAATTTTTCAGCATTAAACTGCATATTATTATCCTCAGCCCATCTGTAGATTGAGTCAAACTCCTGCTGCAGGTGTGCAACATCGCTGGGGTTCTGTATTTTCTGCGAGACTTTCGTATCGTCTGCATAGCTGGCCAGTGTGACTATCCGGGCATTTGAGCGCATATCTGAGAGGGCCACTATAAAAAGCAGTGTTCCCAAGACAGTGCCCTGTGTGTTCATGGAGGTGGCTCCATTAACCACTACTGCCTGACTCCTATCTTTCAGGAAGTCATGTAACCACACTCCAAGTTTTCCAGCTATGCCGAGGTCACGCAGTTTGTGGCATATCATACCATGATCCACCTTGTCAAAAGCTTTTGCAAAATCAAGGTAGATTACATCCACATTTGATTTGTTGAGTAACTGCCTCAACACCCAGTCATAATGTTGTAAGAGCTGGGTCAGCAGC
The DNA here is from genome assembly GCF_006345805.1 of Octopus sinensis. Classification (NCBI taxonomy): domain Eukaryota; kingdom Metazoa; phylum Mollusca; class Cephalopoda; order Octopoda; family Octopodidae; genus Octopus; species Octopus sinensis. The sequence continues at coordinate 81,605,615 of NC_042999.1, forward strand.
TCCTACCTGGTCGAAAACCATGCTGGGCATCACTCAGCAAGTTATTTTCCTCAAGGAATGCGATTAGTTTCTTTCTGAATATCCGTTCATGACTTTGCTGATGTGTGAAGTCAGAGAGATAGGCCTATAGTGTTTGGCATCTGCTCTACTTCCCCCTTTATGTGTATATATATATATATATATATATGTAGGTCCCGGGTTGATTCGGGGTTAACCACAGTAAATAAGGTACTCAATACATAGCAGAGTAAAATTAATTTATTATATAGAAGGAGCTTCTACAGGACTAGAACTGTTTCATTCAAGAGAAATCTTCAGGAAGCTAGTTAACAAGAATTGTATTGGCATTTATACATTTAGGCAGGTTTAACGGGGTGTTGGTGGGGGACTTTTTTGGGGGTAGGCATAGCACAAAATATCATACTTGGGGGAGTGGTCAAGGAGTCAGTGTTAAATTAGATAGAAGAATAAATAAAAAAATATAAAAAGATAAAAAATAAAAAATAAAATTAAAAAAAAATAAAATAAAATAAAAAAACCTATATATAAAAAAACCTATATATAAAAAAAAACAAAAAAAAAACAGAAAAACCTATATATAAAAAAAGGGGGATAGAGTTTTAGGTAAATAA
>NC_042999.1:81611246-81641246 GCF_006345805.1 Octopus sinensis
TTTTCCATGTTGACGGTAAACATAGGATAATTCATTCACCTATCTATCTATCTATCTATCTATCTATCTATATATATATATAATGTGTATGTATATGTATATATATATTTCTATGTATGTATATATATATATATATATATGTGCATACAATCTTAAACGCTCTATGTATTTGTATATACACTTACTTCACTATTAATTGTTCCACTTCATATATTCCGATATTCCACTATTACATTTTATATTCAACTTACTGAGAAGAGTGACGTATTGAACTTTACCATATTGCAGATATTATTACATTGCATGCATGTTTTTCTTGCTTTAAGCACAACAAAATATGAAAATACTTTGAAATTACAGATTGAAAATTCAAATGATCTAGGTGTGTTGATGCCGCCTAGTGTCTACGCAAGTAATAGAGTTCTTGAAGATCTTTCCCACGAAATATGAATAATAATGATTATTATGAACATTTATGTCTTTTGCACGGAATGTGATAACTATTTAGTAAACACGACGCTTTTGAATAGCTAAATCAGTTGCCACTTGAAAAACATTAGAAAATGTACATAGCTTGCTTGTAAGGTTATGTATCCATGTATAAATATGTATAGGCGTAGGAGTGGCTGTGTGGTAAATAGCTTGCTAACCAACCACATGGTCCCGGGTTCAGTCCCACTGCGTGGCATCTTGGGCAAGTGTCTTCTGCTATAGCTCCGGGCCGACCAATGTCTTGTGAGTAGATTTCGTAGACGGAAACTGAAAGAAGCCTGTCGTATATATGTATATATATATATATATGTATGTGTGTGTTTGTGTGTTTGCTGTGTTTGTCCCCCTAGCATTGCTTGACAACTTATGGTGGTGTGTTTACGTCCCCGTCACTTAGCGGTTCGGCAAAAGAGACCGATAGAATAAGTACTGGGCTTACAAGGAATAAGTCCCGGGGTCGATTTGCTCGACTAAAGGCGGTGCTCCAGCATGGCCGCAGTCAAAATGACTGAAACAAGTAAAAGAGTAAAGAGTATAATATGTTGGCAGCTTTGAATACCGAAGCATGTACAGCACTTCTAGCATTAGAGCAACAACAACAGCAACAACAGCAGCAAAGACGAGCACGACAACAATATAATAATAATAATACTAATAATAATAATAATAATAATAATAATAATAATAATAATACTAATAATAATAATAATGAAGGAAAAAATAAGAAAGGAATAATGAAGGAAAAAATAAGAAAGGAATATGAAGGAAAAAATAAGAAAGGAATATGAAGGAAAAAATAAGAAAGGAATATGAAGGAAAAAATAAGAAAGGAATATGAAGGAAAAAATAAGAAAGGAATAATGAAGGAAAAAATAAGAAAGGAATAATGAAGGAAAAAATAAGAAAGGAATACTATAGGAGAATAATGAAGGAAAAAATAAGAAAGGAATACTATAGGAGAATAAGGCTTGTACTGAAGACTGAACTCAACTCCAAAAATTGCATTGAGGCCATTAACACCCTGGCACTTCCAGTAGTCCAGTACAGTTTTAATATCATTAACTCGAACCTTACGGAACTCTAACGCTTAGACAGGAAGACAAGAAAGTTACTGACATCCAAGAGCATGCACCACCCTAAGGCAGATGTAGACCGCTTGTACCTACCTAGAAGCAGCGGGGGGAGAGGAATGATGCAATTAGAGCTGTGCTATAAGACCTCTACTGTAGGAATGAACAGGTACCTATCTAGTACAAAGGACTGGATGCTGCGACTTGTGTGCGAACACGAAAGCAACAAAAAGCTGCATTCTATTGTCAAGGAAGCCTATAAGTTCGAAAGGGAACTAGACATTAACCTTGAATCAGATGAAGAGCCGGAAACCACTGCTACCAAGCAAGCAAAGCGAATCAAGCAGACTGCAAAAAAGAACGGGCAGAATCAATTGAGAGGCGGTGGAGCCAGAAGCCCCTGCATGGACAATATATTCTCCGAAGCCAAAATGCTGATGTAGACCAAGCAACAACCCATCAGTGGCTGAAGAGCTCTGGATTGAAAGCAGAGACTGAAGGTTTCATAATGGCAGCACAAGATCAAAGCTTGTTTACCAGAAATTACCAGGCTAACGTTCTCCGAAACGGTACTGACCCTAAATGCAGATTCTGCGACACATTTGACGAAACGATAGACCATCTCGTTTCGGGATGTCCTGTGCTGACACCAAACGAATACAAAAATCGCCACGATAGGGTAGGACAGTATATACATTGGAAGATATGTAAACACTACAAATCCAACACTCCTGCTAACTGGTATGAACACCATCCTCAGCCAGTTGTTGAAGGTAAAGATGTCACCATCCTCTGGGATTTTCCAGTCAACACTGACAGAACGATCAAGGCTAATCGACCAGACATAATTGTTAAAGACAGGGAAGAAAATACCTGCAGACTAATAGAAGTAAGCGTCCCCACTGATAAAAATGTATCTGTCAAGGAAGTTGACAAACTTAGTAAATATAAGGACCTGGAAATCGAAATACAGAGGATGTGGAATCTTAAAACAAAAACTGTTCCTGTTGTTGTAGGTGCCCTAGGTATGATAAAAAAGGGATGTCAGAAACACCTAGACAATATCCCTGGAAAACCATGTCTCAAGGAAATCCAAAAGATTGTGCTAACAAGTACTGCCCACATCCTTAGAAAAACCCTATCAATGTAAATGTCTGTGTTTGCATTACATGGAGACATATCTCTACTTCCAAGCTTTCAGCTATATTTCAACAACTCTTAACCTTCACTTGCCCTAGGGCGCTGGGTGTGCCCCGGCAGGTGATTGCATCAAACATGCAGATTAAAAGTAAATGACAATGATAATAATAATAATAATAATAATAATAATAATAATAATAATGATAATAATAATCATAATAATAATAATAATGATGATGATGATGATGATGACGATGACAACAACAACAACAATGACACTAATAATAATAATAACAACAACAACAATAATAATAATAATAATAATAATATAATAATAATAATAATAATAATAATAATAATAATAATAAAATTATCCTTATTATTAATAATAATAATAATAATAATATTAATTCAATATCGTTAACTAGTCAATTACTGAAATATGTCAGCTCGACAGAAAAATAAGAAAAATGTTGACAATGCATAGAATGCACCACCCTAAGGCAGATACAAAACGACTTTATCTGCCAAGAAAAGAGAGAGGCCGTTGTCTTTTGCAACTGGCAATAACAATGAAGATTGCAACAATTGGCCTTGACACCTACCTGAAAAAGTCTGAGGACTGGATGTTAAAACTTGTCTCAAAACATGAAAACAAGAAAGCATCATACTCAGTAACAAAACAGGCAAAGGTATATCTAAGTGAATTCCGAATACAACCAATTTCGAAATTAGAGATAGACATACAAGAAACAAGCACAGAAAAAGCTAGGCGCATGAAAACCCGTGGCAAAACTGCGGCCTTAGATATTCTCAATAATAAATGGCAAGAAAAAACTCTTTATGGCAAATACCCAAAGAGAGCGAATAATGCAGATATTGACAAAGCCCTGACCCATCAATGGCTAATGGCCTCTGGCTTAAAATCTGAAACAGAGGGGTTTATCATAGCAGCTCAAGATCAATGCCTACCAACAAGAAACTACCAGGCCAACATATTAAAGAACGGCAGTAGCCCAACATGTCGTGTAAACCGACAACAAAATGAAACCATTGATCATGTTGTCTCCAAATGCAGTCTTCTAGCGCCTACAGAGTACCTCAACAGGCATGATGGAGCTGCACAATATATTCACTGGATACTTTGCAAAAACCTGGATTTGCCCCATGCAAAAGCTGGTGGGAACACAATCCACCTCCAGTGCTTGAAACTGACCGCATCTCACTCCTCTGGAACTTCACCATTCAAACTGATAGGAAGATAGATGCAAATAGGCAAGACATCATAGTGAAAGACTTCAGACAAAGAACATGCCTCCTCATTGATATGACTGTCCCAATCGATATATACGTATCTGTCAAGACCTACCAAAAACTGAGCAAATATAAAGATCTTGAAATAGAAATCAGCAAAATGTGGAAGCTGAAGACTAAAACAATACCTGTTGTCATAGGTGCCCTGGGAATGATAGCGAAAGGGACTGATTGCTACCTAACTCAGATACCAGGAAACCCCAAAATGGCAGAAATTCAAAAGATAGTGCTCATGGGAACTGCTCATATCCTACGAAAAATACTCTCTATGTAATCCCAAGGTTTAAAACAAACATTTTTTTAATTTATTTATTAGACATTCACTAGTAAAACACCAAAAATAAAAACAAAACAAATATATGGCAGACTAGGCATAACAACAACGTGAACTTCCAGCCTGTTGTCTCTTGAGGTCTCTGGGTGAGACTTCGAGCCTACTTGTACAGACATAAAGCAAAAGTCAAACATAGAATAATAATAATATAATAATAATAATAATAATAATAATAATAATAATAAATAATAATAACAATAATTATTATAATAATGAAAATAAATGCCCTGATGCAGTACCAGGCAGTGGCTCTCATGGCTTCTGATCTTAACTGATGGGAAGTGTTATCATTTACATTGTTTTGTCTTGGTATAAAAGATGGGCTACAGCAAATATTCTGCTCAATACCACAGATTTGCTTGTCAGTTGTTTGACTTTAACCAGCTGAGCATGTCCCTTAGTGGCTGACGATATGTGCATCTCTGATCACGAGCAGAAGTAGTGGGGGAGCATCATAGCCATGTGTTGAGAGGGATTCTTTGGGGTTTCAATAATTCACCTCTGGAAACATGGGTGGTTCTTTCAACATCCTTAAACAACCCTTATTCAGGGACCTTTTAAGCGGGATGGGCTACTCAACTTGAAGAAACTTCTAACTGGGCCCCACCTGCAAGGTCATGTGCTGTTTATTTTGATATGAGATCACCATGTCGCGCACATATGGTTGTGATGCATGTGCCTGGTGTACCCTTATCAGACGGGTAGTCATGATGGGTATATTGGGCTTCGTATATTGTACCCGTGTCACTTTGATGGCATGAACTGCTCTCTCACTCAATAATAATGATAATAATAATAATAACCTTTCTTGAGGTCTCTGGGTGAGACTTGGAGCCAACTTGTACAAATATAAAGCAAAAGTCAAACATATAATAATAATAATAATAATAATAATAATAATAATAATAATATAATAATAATAATAATAATAATAATAATAATAATAATAATAATAATATCCTTAACTGGACACGAAATGAACTGACCAAAATAGATAGGAAAACAAGAAAAATAATGACAGGATCTAGGATGCATCACCCAAAATCTGACATAGAAAGACTATATATACAATGTATAGAAGGTGGTAGAGGCCTTATACAGCTGGAAAACTACTATAAAATAACCACCATAGGACTGCAAAAATATCTACTTCAGAAGGAAGGAAAACCGATCCAGATAGCGGCAAAACACGAGCAAAATAAAAAACTGTTCTCAGTATTTAAGGAAGCTGACAAATACAAACAAGAAATCCTACACCTAATAAACATGAAGAAGAAGAAGAAGATGAAGAAACAACAAAAGCTATAAAACAAATGAAATCCAAACTAAAAATAGAACAGCAACGACCCATGATAAAACGATGGCAAGAAAAGCCCCTTCATGGTAAATACTGGACTAAACTAAACGCAAAAGAAATAGACAAAGAAAAATCCCAGCAATGGTTGAGAAGCTCAGGACTCAAAGCAGAAACAGAGGGATTTTTAATTGCAGCACAATTACCAAAGACATGTAATGAAAAGAAATATTATAAGTAACTGCAGAATATGTGGAGATGGACAAGGAACAATAAATCATATTATCTCTAGCTGCCCAGTCTTGGCTAAGAAGTAATATATTCACAGACATGACAGAGTTGGAACCTACATACATTGGAAGCTATGCCAACATTACGGAATAACAACAGAAAAAAGATGGTATAGGCACACACCAGAAAAGGTCACAGAAAACGAGAAAGCAACCATACTCTGGGATATGCCGATACACACAGATAGAGAAATTAAGGCCAACAGACCAGATATAGTTGTCAGAGATCATGAAGGAAAAAAATGCTTTCTAATTGATGTATCAATACCGGCTGATGACAACGTGTCTCTAAAAGAAATGGAGAAACTCTCAAAATACAAAGACCTGGAAATAGAGGTAACTAGAATGTGGAATCTGAAAACAGAAACAATTCCTATCATAGTAGGTGCATTAGGCATGATAAAAAATATTCAGACAAATACATAACAAAAACACCAGGACTTAGAAACACATATAACATACAGAAAATTGCACTACTAGGCACTGCACACATCCTACGCAGAACACTTTCCATACAATAACCATCAGAGCATCACAACAAATCACAGCACATACCCAAGGCACACAGAGCTGTGCTCGGTAGTGAAGTGAAAGCACGCTATAAAAATAAAACTACTGAATAATAATAATAATAATAATAATAATAATAATAATAATAATAATAATAATAATAATAATAATAATAATAATAAAAATGATAATAATAATAATAATAATAATCATAATAATAATAATAATAATAATAATAATAATAATAATAATGAAATTTTGGCACAAGGCCTGTAAGTTCGGAGGGATGGGTAAGTCGATTACATCGACCCCAGTTTGCAACTAAAACTTATTTAATCGAACCCGAAAGCATGAAAGGCAAAAATTGACCTCGGCGGAATTTGAACTCAGAACATAAAAATAGTCGAAATACCGCAATGTGTTGAATTCCAGATCGCCCCCTTAATTATAATAGAAATATTAATACTCAGTTTCAGAAATTTAATACTAATTATGTGAAAATATATAAGATTGTATAAAACTATAATTAATTGAAATTTTGATTTAACTTAAATTTTCAATTACCCACTCTTACTTTTTATTATTATTTTTCTCTTACTAACATGTATGATGCTGACTTATAATAAGTAACCATACAAAGACTACGACACATCTCAATAGATGTGGAAAAAACGGAAGAAATTACTCTTATTTATTAATGAGATTTTATAGATATTCGAATATTTCTCGTCGATTATGTATATCACATCACACGCCACCATCTTACATGCTTTCATATTATCTATTTATTTTTTGCGATTGTATTTTCAAATAAAAGTGCCTAATAGAAATAATATCGTTTTCCTTTACTTTCTTCTCTATATTCAGTATAGTTTTGCTTTGATTTTTCCAAAATGTTATTTCGTATAATGAAACTAAAAGGAAAATTCACGTTTCATCACACCAAATATTTCCCGTTAATAAAACCTATCTCCTCTTTTCTTTTGTAGCTCAATCCTATCTTATTTCCTCCTGATATGTATTTCTTTTAATATATTTCATACCTTCAGAAATATAGAAAAATTATTGTTATATGTGATGACCGATATCATCATTACATAGATCGATATACCACAAGTAACAGTCATATATATTTACATTTAATGTCGTTACTGTGGGTTTGTCCACCTACGAATATTATTTCGCATAGAAACATTCGGTCGATGATTCATTCTTTCTAATATTTGAACTTGATGGCTCAACTCTTTATATACATTAGTAAGTATTTAAATATTATTCATATAAAGTCTCTCTCTCTCTCTCTCTCTCTCTCTATTATATATATATAATATATATATATATATATATATATATATATAATATATATATATGTATATATATTACGGAGATGTACTTGCATAACAAGTGTGCTGGAACGAAAACAATTTCAGCGTAGAAGGTGTTTATAAGCCATTAAGAAAAACGCACAAAAACCGATAGATTCACTTCAACATTTAAACTTGATTTGTCTAAATATTTTAGTCGCTTTGAGACCACGACCTGTTCACTGACAAAAGAGAGGCAGCACGGACTTTTGTCACTGAACAGGACGCGCTCTCAAAGCGACGAAAATATTTTGACAACTTAAATTTAAATGTTGAAGTGATCTAACGGTTTTTTGTGGCTTCTTAAATGGCTTATAAACAACTTCCACGCTGCAATTGTTTATATATATATATATATATATATATATATATCTTATATATATATATAATAATAACAAATTAATAAATAAACATATGCATACATACATATATGTACATACCTACATCTATATGTATATATACATGCATATATGCGTACAGGACACCAAAAAACGTAGAACACATCGAGAAACGAAGACATAAAAATAAAAAACATGAAAACGGACTTTTTCAAACAGAGTACAAGATATACAACACAAGGAACATTCCCCTTCTTCAGCTGCCCCTGCTTCGACTACTCCGTGTTTCGAAGGTGATGGCAAGACACGACTTAATTGAAACAATCCTTCCCGCAAAGCAAATTAAATAAAAATTGGGATTTTTTGCGGAGGGGTAAAAATGGTGACAAGAACAAGACAATAGAAACAAAACAAGAGAGTAAAAGTAATACAAATAAAAACAGTAAAATGCAGGACAAGGAGAATAACAGAAAAAACAAACGATAAGAGCTTTTAAGCCGAGACGATGGAAAAACGTATTTTGAACGCATTGAGAAAACGGCTTACGAGGACAGGAGAAGCCGTTGTAGACTTGCTGAAGGCAGTAGTAAGAATGAAAGTTAGCTACCCTCCGGTCAGCGACGAGAAGGAGGAGGAGGAGTAAGAGAGACGGAACGGTGAAAGGGAGAGGAGAAGAATAGGGAAAAGTGGGAGAGAAAACCAAAAAGGATGAAAAATAAGAGAGGGAGAGAGAAAGGCAGGGAGGAAGGCAGATAGGCAAGGGAGGAAAGTAGGGAGTTTGGTCAAGTTAGAGTGCGCTCATAATTATTAAGATAATTATTAAGATTATATATATATAATATATATATATTATTTATATATATATATATTATATATATATATATATATATATATATTATGTATATATATTATATATATATATTATATACCAAACCAGCGTAAGTATGTTGGTGGAGGATGGCATTCCACCACACGGTTCAGTTCGTCGTCCAGTCCAACTTCGCGGCACCATGTTCAAGTGTTTACTATTGTTTCGGGCCGTCCATAGAGTTGCGAATGGATTTGGGACGCAGGAACTGAAGGATATAATATATATATATAATATATTATATAGATATATATATATATATTATACATATATAATATATATATGTATATATATATATGTATATATATCTATATATATATATATATATATATTATAATATATATATATATCTTAAGACTCCGCCGGTTACGACGACGAGGGTCCCAGCTGATACGATCAACGGAACAGCTTGCTCGTGAATTAACGTGCAAATGGCTGAGCATTCCACAGGACACGTGTACCCTTAACGTAGTTCTCGGGGATAATCAGCGTGACACCGAGAGTGACAAGGCTGACCCTTTGAAATACAAGTACAACTCATTTTTGCCAGCTGGAGTGGACTGGAGCAACGTGAGATAAAGTGTCTTGCTCAAGGACACAACGCGTCGCCGGGAATCGAACTCACAACCTTACGATCATGAGCCGAATGCCCTAACCACTAAGCCACGCGCCCTCACATATATATATATATATATATTATATATATATATATACATACACACATATATATATATTTTAAATACAGATTCTGTCTGTTTGTGTGTTTGTTCATTTGTTTGTCCACCATAATGAAAGAAACGTTTTCAAGAGAAAGTATGTTTTTTCCATATCTCCTATTAGGCTATTGTTTAATTTGTCTTAACAAAATTTTTGCAATAGTACAACACTAATTGTGCACAGACGTATGAGGAATTGCATTGATGCAAATATTCTCACTGGTTGTGGTAAAGTTGACACCGTCTTCGTTTCTCTTATTCCAATTGAAGCCGTTACATTTCCCTATCCCACATTCTTTTGCCATGGGCATTAATAGAACTCATGGCGAAACACGAAAAGATGCTGGATTGCAACTTGAAGAACTAACAGTTATTACATGTTTTCTCTTATATAATACACTAATACAAGACTAATAGACCTAATTCTGCTGTTGTAGTCTCACCCTGGTTCAGATTCAAAACTGAATGTCTCAATTCTCCTGGGACATACGGCCTATTAAAATTTCAAAAGAAACCGCAAGAAATGGGTCTTTCACTTCACCTGTGGCCTTCTCAGTGACATCGCATAGTCATCTGGATTCCGTAAATCTATTCATATATATGATATAGCTACTCTTTTAGCTTCATTCTTTCAATTCTCCAATAGCATACCACCTACTCAGACGTCAAAAGGAACATAGAGAAATGGATGTTCTACTTGACCTATAGCATTTTCAGTGCCATCGCAATCATCTGGATTCCACGAAGCTATTCTATGATATACCCATTTTATTTAGCTTCTTTGCGGGTATTACTGCTAGTATATGTATATATATTATATTATATATATATTATATATATATATTATATATATATATATATATATAGATATTATATATACTATATAAATATATACACACACACGTATATATATATATATATATATATATATATACGTTTAGAAATACATACACACACGTATATATATATATATAATATATATATATATATATAATATGCATCGCTACACGCATTTCCCCATGTCATATGAATTTGAGATCACAGTCCATATTCCTGAGATGACTACAGTGCAGAACGTAGTATCCGTAGGGTGTCGGGTTGATCATCTTCAAGGATTCATTTCTTCATACGATGTCACATTAATGGCTGCACACCAGAGGAAAATTTGTCCTACAGAAACTTTATTTGGAAGTATATATATACATTTGTAATTATACTTGAATTATTGATTTGAGAGATTAGCGAATAAGTTCCATATATCTTTCCTATACTATTCATCTAGATATATCTAACATATCTATACTAATCCATTCATATAGTATGTCAAGTAATCGAATAAATGTTAAATGGATTCTAAGGTTACGTTACGATTAGTTATCTACTGTTACCCTATAATGTGATAAAATACATGTTGAAACTATATTATAAATTGAAAAAAAAAAAAATTCCTGATCATGGTCTCATAACACATCATAAAACACAGCATACAAATCAACGTGCAGAAAACCTGCGTCTTGGTGAATATGAGTGATCTGTTACCTTCTTTTCCAAATATATATTCGTTTTGTATATTGAATTTCTAGTTCAAATCTAGATGATATCACATCTCACTGATATAAATAATGTATATCAATGTGCTGAATTTTATATTTACGATAGACTAGCATTAAGCTTCACATGCATCGTTAAATTGCATTAAAGTTGCTGTTACATTATTGTAAATATGCAGTATTTTCTATAACGTATATATTAAAGTATAACGTTATTGATAAACTATGGTTACTCATCAGAATTATTGTCATATAACACTAAATCACCCGCTGCGAATATCTAATATTACATTACGGAAGAGACCAGATGTGTACATTTATTTAAAAGTTAACACACAGAATTTATGACCGCATCACAACTTTACATCTAAGAGAGAGAATAATTGGTTATAACGAATTGTAAAAACATACAGGATTTGCTTTCATACTGTGAAGAAAAATGGCGAATCTGCTTACGCAAATCTTTGCAGAAGATTCCAGCCAATTATAAATTTATATAAATGATGCTATTTTAATGCACATTTCGTTTTTCTTTTGGCAAATACACATATTTCTCAAATATTTCTATTTCATGTCGACTAATTTTAATCATATTATCCCAATCAATCTTCAAATATTTTAGAATTTGTTTCACGCACGGACATACAGAACAACCGCACAAACACAGACACGCAGGTGCGCATGCGCGAGCGGGTGCACAATCACAATAACACACACAAACACGCATAAAAGGAGAGAGAAAAAGGCAGATATGCCTGCATATACCTATATAAAAGCAGATTCACACACACGCGTATATATATATATATATATATATATATATATATATATACTAGCAGTGATACCTGTCGTTGATCGGGTAATTACTTCGGGTACCACATTCAAAGTATTACTATATATATATATATATATAATTTACTCCTCCTGTATGTGTATGTTTTATCAGAGAAAAATATGTAATAATTGAAGTAGAAAAAAGGAACTGTGTTTGTTTATTATATGACAATAATAAGTGAGGTGTATGTTTTTATTTTATTTATTAATACAGTGATGGCAATTATATAATATTGTTATAAGAGAACACATGTAATAGTTCAAGTAAGAAAAAGATAAATTTCATACATGATTTTCTGTTTGTTTATTATATGATAATAATAAGTTAGCTCTATGTGCTATTTTATTTGTCAAATAATGGCAATTATATAATACACTACATTCAAATATGTAAGTTACTCATTCTTGAATGTAATGAAAGTAATAGTAAATTAAGTTATTGAAGTATTCATATTGCATTAAGAGTGAATATTTCTTTATAAACAATATTTGTTTGTTTTATTTCGGGGTGCATAAGCAGAAAGATTTGCTTTCGCTCCCACACATGAAGCCCCTATATAAAGTTGTCATGTGAAAAGCCCGTCTGTTCAGGTTGCAATCCAGCAACTTTTAGTGCCCATGGCAAAGAAAATTGTGATACAAAAGTTTAATCGCTTAAACTAGAATGAGATATTGGATGGTATAACTGATATGCGAGAAATGAAGATGGGCTTACCTTTACCACAACCAGTGAGAATATTTGCCTCAATGCAGTTCCTCACGAGTTTATTCACAATTAATCTTTTACCTTTCCATAATTTTGGTTGAGACAAATTATATTGGGCCCGGTGGTTCTAGTGAGTTCAAACATTCGATGGGGGTAATTAAAAATATCATGAGCAGCAACAACCCTGTCAATAGAATAGTAAGAAAATACTCCTGCTGGAAGTTTATTCAACAGCATATTCTTAATGCTACTTACAGCCACATGTTTTGGTGCCAGGATAGGTCGGTCACAAATCTAATCTATATTGTTGCAATTATTAAGAAGATTAGGAAAGGTTTTATCCACCAAATCATCGGCGGAATCAGTTGAATTACATATTGGATTGATTGTAATTTAGGCAATAACATAATAGCTTCCCTTGAAAAAGGTGTTCTCATTTTGCCGGAGAAAGAGTATTAACTAAAATGTTTCGTTAAAATTAACTGAAAGAAAACTGGGATACAATTAACAAATGGAAAATATGCATTCTCTTTATTGACAGGGGCTTATTTATAACATTTGGAATGGTTTAGTATATGATGAAAGCATAGCAAGAGAATGAATACAAAAATATTGGTGAACCGTATAACGAATTAATTATTTACTCTGCTTAATCTGACAGAACATACCAATGAGCATAGAAAAATTGAAAAGCAATAAACTTTAAAAATAACTTCTGAAAGATCAGCAGTTATATTCAATATTGTTCAATACTTAAAATAACCTTTCCGCTGTTGGCTTAATCAGAAATCTTTTTCGTAAGTAAATTGTTGTAAATGTCAGGAATGATTTTCAAAAATTATATATATATATAGATATATATATTATATATATATATATTTATTGTGTTGTGTGTGTGTGTGTTTGTGTGTATATGTTTACATGTATGAATGTGCGTATGCATCTATATATATATGTATATATATATACATGTACTATATAAAAACACAAATGTATATACTGTGTATATATATATGCATATATTCATATATATATATGTATGTATTTATGTATGTATGTATAAAAATTTACATATATATATATATATATATATGTATTTATAATAGAATACAAAAAAGAAACGGAGAAAGTAAAAATATATCACTGTATAAACCACCGTATCGGATGTGGTTACACTCACTGGTTACAATTAGTTACATCGTATTATGTTAGCTTCTGAACGAATCCACCAACCGGTTAGGCGGGTAGGCCATTATAGCTCCTAATCAGAATGCCACTCTGTCACTTAGTAGACAACTGAATGTTCTAGAGCAATTTGAAATGAAATGTTTTGCGCAGTCCAGGAAATAATACATCGTTCTTACTATCATGATTGTAGCACTCTAACCACCAGGCCACATAACTTCATGGACACACATATAGATGTGTGTATGCTTCTTTGTGCGTGCACGCACGGTGTGTCTTGTGTGTTTGTGCGTGCGTGCTTCTTTATGTATGTATTTTTAAGTGTGTGCCTTTGTGTAACGTGCTGCAATATTCCATGCTGGCAACGTATCATTCCTGGCTAGTAGCCATCTACGTTCAGGTTGATATAGATCCCAACTCGCCCTGTAGTGTTAAAATTTATCCAGCAGGAGAACGTTTTACGCACACTAAATTGCACTATCGAGCCATGCACCGAGTATCTTCCGAACTAAAAAAATTAGACTAAATAAGGTTTTAGGAAGTTTGACTTGAAAATGCATTCAAAAAGCTTTCATCACTTGATTAAAATTATTATTAGCTTTCTCAATTTCATCAGCTGAGAATTCTGTCAAATATAGCTATAGTTTGGCAAAGCCGCTCAATTTCAGTACACAACCACTCCCAGTGACAGCTAACATGAACAAGAAAAACAACAGCAACAACAAGAAAAGCAGCAACAGCAACAACAGCAACAGTGGAGGCGCAATAGCCAAGTGGTTAGGGCAGCGGACTCACGGTCGTAAGAACGCGGTTACGATTCCCAGACCGGGCATTGTGAGTATTTATTGAGCAAAAGCAACTAAGCTCCTACGTGGCGCCGGCGGAGGGGGGGTGGGGTTGAAACCCGCTGTACTCTTTCACCATAACTTTCTCTCCCTAGTATGCATTGTGAATCCTCTGTACCCCAGGATGGTTCAGCTTTCCACCCGTTAAAAGGCACCGTTTACGGAAAGAGGATAACAAACTAGTTTTCGCACCCGTGCAACCGCCAGTCTATCGTTTGTGGTTATGAATCTTCAAGTTGCCACATGCATTCTTGGTAGCTTAGAGTAGGCTCGAATTAGAAATTGTTCTTTGTGGAGAAGAAGAAGAAGAAGAAGAAGAAGAAGAAGAAGAGAAGAAGAAGAAGAAGAAGAAGAACAAAACAATAGCAACGACATCAACAGCAACAACAACAGAATGAACACGACGGACTATTTAACATGCAAGAACATTGCTATGAAAATTACTCAAAAATATCCGATGAATCCGGAGAAAGAAAGCAAGAAGTGACGAGATGCTGCGAACAGGACGTTGTAGACACTATTTTTTGATATTCATTTCGTGTATATAATATATTAAAATTGTTTACAGATTCTAAATTCGCGGCCATCGAAAAAGAGTTCATATGAACACCTCACTGCACCCACCATCACTAGCAACAAGTTCAAAAATGCAGATAAGTGAAATATATTTGCACCGAACTTCCTTAAACAGAGCACGCGTACTTGAAATTTAATACAAATCATATCGATACTGACTCGTGCAAAATTCTTCAGCTACAGCAGGTACGATTAAACGGCGGAAATTTTGACGGTCAAGTTCAAGTCTCACTGCACAAATGGACACGAGAGTATAGTTTTCTATTCTAGATCCATAATTTGCTGGGGAACTCCACCCACAAAAGATTGCTATGCAAGTAGCGTACGTAGATCAATCTCAGCTAAATTAAAATACATTCTTGATATGGAGGATTTAAAATCAGCACTACCCAACTTGATTTGAGAGGAGGGGATATCAAGGTAATAGTAGAAATCTAAGGGTTTATAGAAGGCAATGTTTTTTGCGAATACAGTAGCGGCGGGATATCGTTTCCTATAGACGCCTATTACATCAGAGCAAAGATAACTATCGTAGCAGTTATCTATATCTATATAATATATATATATATATATATCAGATAATATATATATAGTGTGTATATATATATATATATATATATATATATATATATATATATATATATTTATATATACGTCGAGCTTTTTCCAGTTCCGACTGCCAAGAATCTGTGGTCGGCCCGAGGCTATATTACAAGGCATTTGCCGAAGGTGACACGTACTGAATCCGGGATTATATGGTTGGGAAGCAACGCCTGCATCTATATATGCATTTGTTTTTTATCAGCATTCGTTAAGCGAACACATTTTACACCACTTATTATTTACGCAGCCTGCTCAATATATCTCACAGAAATTTTCATTTTGAAATGGAATAGCAGAGCTTATAGAGCTTGGAGTAAATATCAGTAACATTTATATACACAGCCATTTATCACTTTCCTTCCAATTTTTGAAGAAACAAAATACAAGTCGAAATATGGCAGCTCAGAATATAAATATAAAACGTAGTCAACGGTTCAGTATATTTAGATACAAAAACCTATTACAATACCATTTCTCATTCGTTTTATTCGTACGTGTCTTATATACATATGTATATATGTAAGATAAAAGTGTAGTATTATATATATATATATATATATATATATATATATATACATATACACAGAGAGAGAGAGAGAGAGAGTAAGGAAAATTGTCTCGTCATAAAAATCAAAATGTCGTATATTACACCATCTTGTCTAGTGCATCAATAAAGCAAACTTATGATTTATTTATATCTATAAACATTTGCAATTAAAGGGTGAAACTGTTTAACTTGAGTTAATTTACTTGGGTGAACATTTCTGCTGTAAGGTTAATGTAGGTTTTCGTATCAATCAAATTCGGCGAGCGGTACACCTCGCATTCTCACACATAAGCCCATAACAAAGCACACACGGAGAGTCATGAATGTATGTATACTTGTGTTTACATTTATATATTTATATGTATTGAATGCATATCATATATATATTATTATATATATATATATAATTATATATATATGTGTGAATAGAAAGATGAATAATCTTGTAGTAGATTAATCAAAAGTTTAACCGATACCTTAGTAGCAAAAATCACAGCAGTGAACAGCACGGTTGGAGGTACAACCATCTGGCGTTGCACCGTGCGTTGGTGCGGATAATTGAAATTAAAACATTATTGGTGAATTGAAGAATGGAGCTGAACGCAGATTGAACAGAAATCGTTTTATTTCATTCTACACGTGTTTCGAAAGGCACAAATTACCAAAATCCGATTGAATAATGGGACCATATTGTGTCTTTCTCTTCAGGAAGAAAAAAGGAAATCCGTTGGAAAAACAAAAACAGAACAGAGGCAGAGCAAAAAACAAATCGAACTGTGCTCCTAAGAGCCCATGGCGAAACTGTTATCAGTGTATGTGAGACCGGTGGCTGAAGAATTCAACAGGTCAGGCATCGGTCAAACATGTGGGTGAGGGTGTATAGATGTTCTTTGTGACCGAGAATAAAGTTCTGACTATTTAAAGAATATTGATGTTTTATAAGGGGCGAGAAAAAATCTACTTAGAGACGTGTGTGTGTGTATACTGTTCTATATATGTGTGTGTTGGCGTAGGGGTAGAAAACATTTTTTGTGTACGTGTGTGCGTTTGATCGTTCGGCTGTCAGTGGCTACTGCCGTGATAACCGTTGGGTGGCAGAAAGAAAAAAAAAATAAAGAAATTATATATATATATTTATGTTTTATGTGTGTGTGTGTGTGTTCATCTAAGCCTACCTTGACAAGGAAAACCCCCCGCTGTGAAAAAAACAAGCCCCGTTTGTCTTACAGGAGTAATTTCCCTTGCAGTGGTTAATTGTAGATATCTTAAAATCTATTTCAGAATTGTTACCAAGGGCTATGGGTGCCGGTCTTATTTATAAACGCTATTTAAAGGCCAGATAAGTGTAACGCCGCCAATGGGGGCATCGAAAAGCCGACTGTAAGAGCCCGTTTACCATCCGGCCTCTGGCAAACAAAATATAGAAGAGTTCGGAGACACAAAGGTTGCACTGTCTTGCCCCTATCAAATGGGAGGGCCACCGACAAAATTGACCATTCCAGCCTATAGCTTAAGTTCGCTTCCTTCAGTCGCCATATTAGCTTACTGAGTCCCGTGGTCTGGCGCTTGTCACTGCCTCTGTTCTGTTTTGTTTTTCCAACGGATTTCCTTTTTTCTTCCTGAAGAGAAAGACACAATATGGTCCCATTATTCAATCGGATTTTGGTAATTGTGCCTTTCGAAACACGTGTAGAATGAAATAAAACGATTTCTGTTCAATCTGCGTTCAGCTCCATTTCTTCAATTCACCAATAATGTTTTATTATATATTATATATATATATATATATATGTATGTATGTATGTATGTATGTATGTATGTATGTATGTATGTATGTATGCATGTATGTATGTATATATATATATCTTTATGTATGTATGTATGTATATATATATTTATATACGTGTCTAAATATGAATATATATATATATATAGTATAAATACTTATTTATTGATGGTAGTGTGTATATGTGTGTGTATGTATTTATGTATGAAATGTATTTGTGTGTCGATTCGTGTATCTGTGTCCGTCAATATATGATTTTATGCGCCAAAGAATACATATATTTATGTAGACATATACTTGTAATGTTGTTATGGCGATGCTCGTTTGTCTAGAAATGTCTGTGAATATTAGTCACTGTATGTATCTGTACGTTTAGAAGAAAATATAGGAATGATAAATATACTAATTCGCAGATATTGAAAAGCTAGAGTAAAAATATTGGATAATGAGAAAAAGTGAAAGAAGAGTAAAAGGACTAAAAGTGTGTAATGAAAATTTTTAAACAGCTGTCAAAGGTTTTCTTATTCATAATTGCACATTGTCACACATATTTGAAAAGCTCGTTTATCTTTAGAGAATAACATGTTCGCTGAACCTTTTTGAACAGTTCGTAGATACGTAGTCGCACAAGTCAACATAATTTCGTGTATATGCATATAAATAGACATGATCATAAGAATATAAATTTTTTACTTCTACACACAGGCGAACATACATAATATATATATATATATATATATATATATATATATATATATATATATATTATATAAAAGGGCTTAGTAAAATAAATTACTTGCCGCATACTGAACTCAATGTATATATAATGTAATAATTTGAATTCGCCTTGAATGGTCCCTTTGCATACTGAACACTTGGTGAAATTGATTAATAATTAATTAATTTTGCCCTCAATTGTTGAAATATATATATATATATATATATATAATATATATATATATAGATAGATAGATAGACAGATAGATAGATAGATAGATAGATAGATAGATAGATAGATAGATAGATAGATAGATAGATAGATAGATAGATAGATGGACATATTCATGTCTCATTGCTCTATGATTCGATCTGACGATCGTGTCAAACAATTGACGAAAGAGGATAATTTAATATAATATATCACAACAATTTTGGGAAACGGATTTCGGACAGAAAGAAGAGTTAATGAAAAATATATTGAGGGAATGAGGATAGTTGTGGGAGAAACCTAAACTATTCCAAAGTAAAAGAATTTTACTTCCGTCCGTCATGTCTAATTTTATTATAAATTATGTTCAGAGGTGTGGAAATTAATTTAAACTATGAAGAGTTTACTCAATGTACAAATAAACAAAGAAGCCCAAGAAAGAAGAAAAAACAGATTTTCACAAAGTTAAAAGGATATTGTACCAAAGAAAGCTTTTTGAAATTGGGAAGAATTATAATGCATGAAGGTCATTCAAATATGTGTAAATATGCGAAACAACTGTGAAATATAGTTTTGAGAAGGCGATTACATCATAAATAAATTTGCTCGTCGTATTGATTATATGAACTGAAATGCAAATAGCAACTATGATATACAACCTTTACACATTCTATAATAACATTACGAGTTGACAAAGCTATTTACACTTGAAGTTTTCAAATATAACATTGATTAGTCTCATCTACAAAAGCATATTTAGTTTTACTAAACATATACGAAAAATATATCTGGACTATAATTGAGAATTCATATCTATTTCAAACAGGGTAAAAATAAGGGCAAAAATGTAGTTCTTTGGCATTTGAAGGCATAAATGTGTTTCGTCACTATTGATGAATTTTGATAAAATTACATCAAAGTCGAGAAAAGTAATAACAGCCGCCAAACTAATATAAAGTCTTCAAACTGAAAATTCTGTCAGATAGCAACACACAACCAGCCTGTGTGATATTCATAAGACAAACTATTACAAATAAATACGTTCTATCACGGGCTGCAATAAAAATATAAATAAAAAAGGAATTGAAATGCAATCAAGTATAAATGTTGCCCTCATGACGGATTAAACACGGAATATTTAACACTGCATGATATAACGGAGCCAATGATATGCAAAGTTTCATATTTTTAAAGCGATCCGTCATCAAAGGGATATATCCAACAAAAATCAATACTGCAAAAGGTTACTAAATTAAGCTAAAAACAATTTAAATAAGTATATCTCTCCCATCTCTGACAGAAAGTTCGTTTCTATCCATGATTATTCCTCCGTTAAATTCTTGATTTCTTTCTTTCTATTATTCTTCCTGAACTGATAACAATTAGCACTGTTTCTTTTCTTCTCGCATTCTACTCCTTAGAACAATACGAATGAATTAAGATACTAATTAAGATACAGTATATTAAGATACAGCTTATACGTTTTGATATACCGATCACTGTCTGTCGATAACAACTAAAATTTATTCCGCCTGCCGGCAAAATGCGGCATTGTTGAGATTTCAGTCCTTATTTAAATATATTTCCTAGCAGCTGATTATCGCTTAGTGAACAGTGCTACATATGAAGCTCAAAAATGTAGAAGTGCGTATTTAACAATGCTGCTAGCGCTACTGTGTAAAGTTCGCCTGCTGCTAATATATTTCAGTGTTTTTGATAAGAGGATGAGATTATCGAGTGACTATGAATAAGTGATGCTAAAGGTATGATGTGCATGCAATAATTTCAACCCTTCCTATCAATAACCACACCATTTTTGTTGTTCTTTTTCGAGATAAATTGACATCTGACTCTTCAAAGAAGATTTGAATAGTAACTGGTAGCGAATTCTCTTGAAAATAGACAAAATTTGGCATCGTGTTGGTTTCAAGTACCTGTAGAAAAAGGGTTTAGCTCTCGAAGGCATTGATATGGGAATGGCTGTTACATTTGGGGATGACTCACTAGCTTTATCAACAGTGCAAAATTGAGCAGCTGAATTTAGGAGTGTATTCTTGAAGATGGCCCAAGTTATGGATGCCTTGCAGCTGCCATCACCAAGGAAAACTTATGTTAATGGAGGATAGGCTATTGAGCATAATTCAAATAGTCAATACAAGTAGTATATCCTGTGAGATATTCTTCTATTATTTTACTTGTTCCTGTCATTACACTGCAGCCATGCAGTTGAGAATAGTTGAGAAAATCCTATGAGCTTTCAAATCGAACCTCATAATATAGGTCGTGGGAGATGCTTTCACGGGATGAAAATACTAGTTTAGAAGGCACTCAACAGACTATATGCTTTAACTATGATATACAGATCGGTAACATGTACTTACGTATATATGTCATCATTCAGTTTTATTTCAATATTTCTTGATAATAGAGTAAGAACCGCTTTCTAACCTACATCCAAGGCTCCTTCACTGGAATTTCAGCATCAGCAACTGAGTAGTTTTGTATGCAATATGTATGTATGTATGATTTTTCTTCGAGTTTTGATAAAGAGATTTTTGAAAGAGCTCAAGCTGATCGCTAAGAAAGCAACCAGCTTTTGAGTAGAGAGCGTTAATATGTGGTTAAGGTGGTGTGTTATTTCAATGTTCGATGTATGCACCTAAGTGTGTGCATCTATTCAAATAAGAGTTTCACATGAAGAAGTATTGAAATGTCTTACACATACATTTTAACAGTGCCGTTAACACACTGGATCTGGAAAATCTGCATCTTTTCTTTTTGCTCTTTATCCATGAAAACGAGTACTTCCAGATTTCAGAGCAAATTTTTATGCATATATGTATGTATGTATGTATGTATGTATGTATGTATGTATGTATGTATGTATGTACGTATGTATGTATGTAGGAACCTAATTCGTGTTTCATAGAGTTATGCATAAGTATCCGCTGTTACTAAGTTCCCTTCGCCAGTCATGTGCTTGTGAGCATAGTACAGTCCTACTGAACGGAAAACTAATGTAGAAGTGATTACTACATTAAGCATTGATCCCTCAGTTCCTGCTCACCGAAGTATGACAGCAGAAAGTTCGGAACGCCCGTCTGCTATAAACACAAAAATACACACATACGTATATATACATACGCGTAGGCATCGTAAGGTAAGAGTGGTAAACTATAGTAAATTATATTTTCTATAGTGTAAAAATTGTCTTATATGCTACTCATCACGTAGGTTAATGTAAAAAAGTGCGTATATTAAATCAAAAGATGGCAATCTACTGTCAGTTTTGCCAAAACTTGAGCTGTTTGTCTTGGTTGTCACAAGCGTAACTGGAAGCAAAAGCCAAAGTTAATTGTCATACTTTGAAGTAGTAAGAACGTTTGATGAGGGGTGAAACAAAAAAGTGCGTAGGGGGAGAAAAGAGGAATTTATATACTAAAAAGAAGATAGTCATATAGCACTCTGATACGTTCATTGAAATGAGGGTAAGTTTTAATAACTGCCATTTCCTGGAATATTCATTTCATTGTGCAACAGAAAACAGGAAAACATGAATGTATTAAACATTTGGAGCAGATTACGATTGTAATGTATCTTTAAATAAATGTGACTTTTTCTGTATCTGAGAGCATTATAATCATTAAGAATACAGAACTAAGTATAAAGATACTTTTCCTTGAAATTCATTAGCGTACAGTTTATATTTTGTCAATCGTTTAACAACTAAATGTGTCTTAATACTTCTGAAATGCCTATGCTGTCTCCTATCGTACATCTACTGTGCATGTATTTTGCATTTATTCTTTATCAATGTTTTGGTGTCATCAGAAGTGTAATGAACTGTATTACCCATTTTGCAAATTAGAAGTCTGAGGACTTGTATGGTTGTATATGTATATATGTATATATTTATGTATAAATGCATGTACGTATGTGTGCATGCATATGTGAATGTATACATACATATGCATTTATGAATGTATATATATATATGTATGTATGTGTGTGTGTATGTTTATATATATTGACATATAAATATATACAAATATATATCTATACATATATATATATATATATATATATATATATATATATGATATTGTATATATGCGTCTATCTATGTATATATCTAATTGTGCAAACATTTCTGATATTCTTTGTGAATGTGTGCGATATTGTTTCATTATTATATGAGAAAGAAGAGTATGTTACAAGAAGAATAACAAATAATATTTCCGGAATATGTTTCTTCTTTACTCGCTATTATAAAAATATCATACAGAAAACACACGTTTACTTTAATTTTTGTTTTCTATTGATATTTCCTCATGCATAAACGCATATAACATTTTCTCAATATCATCCATAGCTCTCACATATGCTAGTTCTACTGCTTTTCTTACTCTTTCTTCGAGGCTCTTAATTTCACTTTCTGTTTTTCACACATACCTTTTTTGTTTCTTTTTTTTCTTTCACTGCGTGTTTTTTTGCCTCAATCACTCCATTACATTCGATCATTAATTTCAGCATGTTTGAAAACACAAAACAAATCTAAACAAATAATTAGATGACTAAACCCTACTTTATATTCGTTTCAAATATTGACACGAACCAGAAAAGTATTATGAAGAGAAAAACGTATTATTTGGTAACTTACTTCATATATATATATTATATATATATATATATATATATTATATATATATATATATCTTTATATATATTATATATACAGAGAGTGAGAGAGAGAGATATATATGCATATGTTCGTACATATACGTATATATATGTATAAACATGTGTATTTATATATACATATACACATACATATATATAAATATTTATAGAAACACACACACATATATATATATGCACACATGCATGCATACATGCATGTATATATTTATATATACATATATATATAATATATATATATATATATATGCGCATATGTACATGTACACATGCACGTATATGTTATTGATGTATAGATTTGTTTTGGATTTTTCATAAAGTCTTTGTCCTGTGTTGCCGTTGTTGTCGTCACAACTGGTTTTTCTGACCACATTTATTGTTTTTCTTTCCATTTTGATCTCCGAGATTATTTTTTCAGGAACATGAATATGCATATTTATGATGAATGACATGCCTCGTCACGAATCTTCTACCTCTGTGTCTATATTTATGTATTCTAATAGATTTAACTCCCATTTTTCTCTTTATGTTATATTTCTGTCTTTACTTTCCTCATTTCTCCCCTCTCGTTTTCCAGTATACGCATATGTGCTATATGCTTATTTGTATATATTAATATGCACCTCACTTACATGAGCTTATATATCTGCTCATATTCGCACATATATGCAATATATAGACCTATGTACTAACAGTTATGACATATATATATATACATATATATATATATATACATACATATAAATATATACATATATATATATATATATACATACATATAAATATATACATATATATATATACACATACATATAAATATATACATACATATACATAAATATTACATATACATACGTATGTATATATGTATATACAGATATATGCACATATGTAAGGATGTAGATTTTAAGGGATGTATAAATGTGATGAAAAACAGCATTGTAGGAATAGCAACAAGAGAAATGAACAAATAAAACATAAGAAATATAAGTTGAAATAGCGGAAGCAAAATAACCCACGCAGGAATTGTGCATGTATATGCATATACATATGTACGTACGTATACACACACACACACACATACATACATATATATATATATATATATATATATATATATATATATATATATATATATATATATATATATATATATATATATATTATATATATATATATATATATATATATATATATATATGTATGTATACGTATCTGTACATACATATAAATACATATACATATATATACACATGCATTTATACGTATATATATATATATATATATGAATTTATATTTATATATATGTACATATTTACACACACATACATGTGTGTATCTGTGAGTGTGTGCTGTTTGAGGTGTGTGCTGTGTCAGTGTGTGCGTGCTTATGTGTATGTGTATATATAAATATAAATATAGTTATATGTATATAGTTATCTATTTATATGTACTTAGGTATATATAAATAAGTTTGCATATATGTATGTATGTATCTATCTATACGTATGTATATATATATATAAATATATACTGATCTATATATACATATATAAATATATGTATGTATGTATATATAAATATAATATATAATATATATATATATATATATATATATATACACATATATATGAATATTTATCTATCTATATATATATATACATATATACATATATATATATATATATATATATATATATATATATATATATATATATATATATATATATATATATATATATATATATATACATATATATATTATGAATGTGTGTATATATTCTTCCATTCCTACTCTTCTAATTTTTTTGTTTTCCTTTGTCTTTTATACTCAGTGTTTTTGTTCGCATATTCATGTACTTGATTTGTGTTTGTTGTATTCTTTCATCACACATATTTTCCTGACCGAAAGCTGTGTACTAAAGGATAAATCTATAAGTCGCTTTTAACAAATATAACAGCATGTGATGTTCTTATGCATGTTTTTGTCGCTTTTACTTTGTGTGTTGTATGAATGCTTTCACAATGTATCAACATCACAAGATCCAATCGTGACACATTGTTCATCACTAAAGGGGAGCAACGTGTCTTTTGTATGGTGTTTTGTGTAAATTCGTGTCTGCAGTTTATATTCTACTTTTATGTAGCTTTGCTCTTCTTTTTTTCAAAATTCGGGTGATTTTCTGTGCTTATTATATATACATATTTATGTATAGGCATATATTTGTCTTTCGTGTTTATAAAATTGCCTCCATTATTTTCTTGTTATTTCTTATTGGTTATATTTATATTTCATATTTCTTTTCAATTCAATGTTGTCGAATTTTCTCTGTTAGCATTACAACGTTATAATATCTTCGGAATCACATGTTCTGCGCATATTTAAATCATTCTTAATGGTTTTAATAATAAAAAAAAGCTAAGTAAACTCGTAGAAAAAGTATAATAAATCATTTAAAATATAGCGTAATAAAGCGCAGTACTTCCCACACATAATCGGTTATTACGTACGATTTTTACGATCAATTACAATGTCTGTATGTATAAATATATACAAAACCGCTCACACATTCATATATATATATATATATATATATATGCACGCGCGTGTGTGTGTGTGTGTGCCTGTATGTTTGTTTATCATAGCTGTGGTTTCCTTGCAAATATTGCTTCATATCATGTAGCACATTCTCCCTAATTGCTTTGGTGTCTATGCATTCAATATCAGGTATAAGACATAGGAGCACTCTTGCCTTACAAATTTGATGAAGTTATATAGACCGCTTACTCAAGAACATTTTCATTGAGGGTTTCAGAAAACTGGACCCTACCCGCTCGCACGTATATAGATATACGAACACTGTCATGGACACACATACACAGAACATAAATATTATATACACTTATACATGTAAATTAGCTTTCATACATGTTATACATTTAATACACCTAAGACAAATGAATTTATTGAACTTTTACAGAAACTAAATTTCGTAGTATTTCAAAAAGTTTTTTCTAACAATCTGTAGCATCCTACTGTGGTTTAAAATACATCTCGCTGAACATTCTTAGTATATAAAAGACAACAGTTTATTCTGCATTGCTGAACATAATTCCATGTAATTACTTTTTTCCATGTGAATACACAATTCATTTTATGTACACAAGAACTGAGTAACGTATATCCAACTGCTATGTCGCATACACGTTGGATATACATGATCTTATTGTCACTTAATCCAACATGTATATATTTCACTTAGTCAATGAAATCAATAAATAATGTATATCAGTGATAATTACTTTATTTCCCCATATTGATTCCTTAAACTTACATAATATTTAATGTTTCGAAGTGCTCTGACATTGTTCATTTTTAGAAGTTACTCTAGCTTTTCTGAATATAGGACAGGCCTCTTTATTACTGACTTCTATTAGTAATTTGAAATAATATTGTGAGCTATTATGAAGTATTCCTAAAATTTCCAATTATTGGAAATGATTTGATTGTAGCATCTTTACTTTATATTGTTTTCCTTGTAGGAAGTGTATAATATTCTGCTATGTTTTCGAAAATATACATATTTTCTGCAATCCAAGAAATCTAAATATTTGTGCTAAACTATTGTAAATTACATTTTTCTTCTTGAAATGAGTGATCCTAAATCCAACTAAGATTTTACTGTGAACAGGTATCATCAGAAACATTTCAACCAAAAGAATCTCATCCTATTTTGTATTTTAAAACCGTAGCTCGGAGTACATGTGTAAACGAATGGCCGGATGGATTGTGACAAAGTACAGAAAAAAGGGATCAAGAAAACTATGCTGGTCTATGGTGGACATTGGACTCAGACATCTGGACTACTGTTCAGAACTGAGGTCATCCCCACGGTCAAATTAATAGCAAAACTTGAGGAGGTTCAGCTGTGCTACACCAGGAAAATAGCATCAATGTAACAGATGAGCTACTGGTGGAAAGAGAGGAGAGGAGACAGTGATATTCGCATGGAATATCCTGGAGGAGTTGGCACCAAACTTTGGCATCAAGGACTTTACTAATCTAAGAGCAGAACGTCATTGCAATGTTCCAAACGTTCCAGTTATGCCGTCTAAATTGAGGACTATGTACTACTGTAGCTTGGGATTAAAAATCACACAGCTATATAATGCTTTTCAAAATATCTGAGGGATCTTCATGGAGTAGGGGGTAGATGTTTACCAGGAAAAATGTGATCACCTGCTTTTTAAGATCTCAGATGACCAGATATCAAGTCAAAAGAGTGCAGTTGTGTAGAACTCCGTCTTTCACCAAACACCAATCGCATAGCAATAACCACTGAAAAGGTGATCATACTTGCAGTGCTCCAGCATAGCTGCAGCCTTTGGGCTCGAACAGATAAAAAAAAATATAAGATATATATATATGTGTGTATATGTATGTATATATATATATATGTATATATTATAAAATATTACATATATATATATATATATATATATATATATATATATATATATATATATATTATATTATATATATATATATTATATATATATATATATACATACATACATATACACACATATATATATATCTTATATTTTTTTTTATCTGTTCGAGCCCAAAGGCTGCAGCTATGCTGGAGCACTGCAAGTATGATCACCTTTTCAGTGGTTATAACGCTCAGGAATAGAAAAAGTCTTTTAAGTTTCGAGCCTACGCTCTTCTACAGAAAGGGACACAGAAAAAGCAAGGAGATAGAAATAAAGTAATGACAATAATTGCAGCAGTTTTACCTAAAGTTCAAAAGCTTTTAAACGTCGTGGTGTATTGCAAGGATTTCTCATCAAGAGTAGAGTCCACTGTGATCCGTGAGTAGGAGAGGTGCAGCCGGAGGGTAAGTATCCAATGAATCCGTAAATGGTAGAGAAAGAGTATATATTATATATATATATATATATATATATATATATATATATATATATATATATATATATATATATACTCTTTCTCTACCATTTACGGATTCATTTGGATACTTACCCTCCGGCTGCACCTCTCCTACACACGGATCACAGTGGACTCTACTCTTGATGAGAAATCCTTGCAATACACCACGACGTTTAAAAGCTTTTGAACTTTAGGTAAAACTGCTGCAATTATTGTCATTACTTTATTTCTATCTCCTTGCTTTTTCTGTGTCCCTTTCTGTAGAAGAGCGTAGGCTCGAAACTTAAAAGACTTTTTCTATTCCTGAGCGTTATACTAATACATATGTTTGTTTTGTACACCACCTGTCCTCGTTTTTTGTTATTTTCGTAAACCCTCCCTATATATATATATATATATATATATATATATATAGAAGGTATGTGAATTGCACGTGGTTGAATATACCAGGAAAGGAATAAGAGGAAAAACGGAACATTTAAGCCAGAATTAAATTATAAACCCATAATTCTATTACGTATAAGAAGTAGAAATGATATAAATATATTTTGGGGTTGATGTTACTGTAGCCTGTAGCTCCAGAAAGACATCTCCTCCAACTGGATATTGCCACACTATCTGTGCCCTATCAGTATTTGCAAAGGGAAGATATCGTTCCCATTTCCAGCCTGAGTTGATACACAGCCTGAGGTGATACACTGAGTTTCCGGGTATTGATCCGTTACCAGCGTGTAACAACCACTGGTTGGCGATGGGAAATCATTATCTCTCTTTTTTTCTCTCTCTCTCTCTCTTATATATATAATATATATATATATCTATATATATATTTGAGTAGTTGAATGAATTACCTTATTAAGGATAATTCGAAAGATAACCGATACCTGGGTAGCAAATTCACATCAGAAAGAACACGGTTGAACACGTCCCTAGGGCATAGACTACGTGCTTTCGTGCGGACATTTGTAAGTTTATTTTAAAAACATAAGTTTATAAACTTATATTCTTTCATAAACTTATATTTTTAATATATATATATATATATATATATAAAATTT
>NC_042999.1:81646246-81686246 GCF_006345805.1 Octopus sinensis
TATACATATATATATATGTATATTTATTTATATATATATACATATATATATATATGTATATATGTATATGCATATGCATATATATATATATGTATATGTATATGTGTATATATAATATATATATCATATACACGCATACATATAGATTGATATACAGAGAGATGGGAGAATTCTTATATATAGATGTATACACGTTTTGATAGTCCTAACATTAACTCTTTCGTACCAAATGTATCCTGCTGACCAGAGAGCTGCGTTTTTGAACTTCATTTACGTACAAATTGCATTTTCATCATTTAATGAAAGAGTGCCAATTCAATTTACAATTCTCTTTAAAAACGTTGATTTCTGTCTGCAGAAACATTTGGTACCTTAGAATAAACTGCTCTTCTGTAAACAAAACAAGAAAAAAGCTAACGAATTATCTGTTTTATTTAACTCCTGGCATTGCGTCCTAACTTTGTGTGTTCTTACTTATATCATATCCTAAACCCATGTGTACGACAGAAGCTATTTCTCTTTCGTTTTCCCATAGACTATTAAAAATTTTAGAAGATGCCATCAACAGGTGGAAAGCATTTATTATTGATATTTTAAGTTTTCTTTTCTCACTATCGTTAAAGGGATCTTTAACTGTGTTTTAACTGTCATTGAGCAATAAATGATCACATTGTCCACTAATTTGTGACTATAATATAAAACCAATTCTTGAAAAGAAAATGATAATAAAGTTGTTGCAGATGCATAGTTGTAATATCGGGTCATTACCCTTTAGAAACACACCAGCTCCTTCAATAAATATATTCTTCACAAATCCAAAACCACGTTAGATAAAAGAAATTGAATGTCACTCTTCATTAACATTGAATTCAAAGGGGAGGTTTTGTTTTTAATCTGATGCCTTTGCATAACTGTAGAAACAATAAGTCATTTTAACTTAAATACTTTTCTTAGTCTCAACTCAGATTACTGTCGTGTTCCATATAAACTGATACCGATCGATGGCTGATTGCGGAGAAGCTACGCTATTAGCTATGCCACAGGTGATGATGGAGTTCTATAAGGTTCGAATTGTTTATATAATGCACATTAATTTCGTGCTCTTATTTTATGCATTGCATTTATAACTAAGGACTTTTTTCAAATGTTGAACATAACAGGCTTACGAGTTTACGTCTGTCGGTGATCTTATACAATCAATACAATATTCCTATTGGATATATATTGTCAGTGTATGAAATAGTAATTTTGAATTCCCACAGTATTATTGCTGAAATTTATAATACCAATCTCTGTACTGCAACAGCTACTATTATTGTAAAGGACTGAATTAAATTGATCAATCTTTAATCTTGAGGAATTACATTCGTTTTTAATTATATTGAAGAATTGCAATGTGATAACGTTGGGGGTTTTCTGTTACGAGGTCGCGAACAACACTCAATGGTGTAGCGATCAGCCTTGTCTTATGAATCCATATGTCTAACTGGCATTTGTCATCAATATCTATAAAGCTGAAATGCAAAAAAGTTGTTTGATTTCTTGGTTATTAGTCTCATTTTGGGATGGGAACGGTTTAAGGGACGGTAGATGGATCGGATTGGCGCCAAAATTTATACTGGGGGTAGAATGGGGTGGGCAATGGTTTGGGGGTGGTTGCAAGTCGCCCGGGGTTACCATTTGGTTTCCATGGTGAGGAATATGAGAAAGGCAAAGAAGAGGAACAGAAGAAGAGAGGGAAAAGGAGACAACACCCACAAAACAACACCACCACCAAAACCCGAGCGAAGCATGGGTCAAAATAGCTAGTCTATATAAAATATTGATTTTTGAAATAATTGTACCTTTATGCTGTCAACTTTATATTTATCCCTACCTATTTAGCTAGATATCTGTCATGCATTTCAGTTACAGTGATAAAAATAAACTTTGCCGCAGATCCCCACCTATATTCCGATAACGCCTTATGAAATACCGAGCGCCGGAATCACTCTGTAGTTTTCACAAATTCATTTGCGCGATTTACCTGAATCGATCTGGCACCGAAGCCACATCAATGGATACTGAAGAATATCTTGAATCGATGTTTTATTTGTTCTATTTAGTAACATTTAGCGCTCAGTTTTATCAAATTCTATAAACAGTGTCAACAACATCAAAAACGATTAAAAAGAAACTATCAGCGCCAATAATTACGACAACAACAAATAACAAAGCGAGAGTAAATTTAATCGATTCTGAGGAACTGATTTTCCCGTAATTTTGTTTGTATATGATGATATTCTTATTTCTTTTCCAGTCAGATGTCGATCGTTCATGAAAATGGTTATAGTGATTCATATATATACATCAGATTTCACTCGCGCACGCTCACTCCCTTTTTCTCTCTATCTTTCTAACCACCTCCTTGCTGAAAATCATACATGTATGCATACCAACACAGACATATATGTACACACCCATCCACGCACAACCAACCCATCTCCGTACATATATATATATATATATATATATATAGTGTGTGTGTGTGTGTGTGTGTGTGTGTGTGTGTGTGTAAATAGAGACATGTGCATATACATCTATACATTTATATTTACATACATGCATACATATATACGTACATACGTAATACGTACCTACCTAACTACCTTTCTACCTACTTATATACTTGCATACATGCATATCTCTGTGCATGTGTGTAATTATGTATATGTATATATTTCTTAAAATCTTCAAATCCAAAGTCAAGCGCATAACAACGCAATACTATACACAATTTTATTTATATATATTTTGAAATATTTTGGTATTCCTTAACTATCTATCATTTTCTTTTATATATTAACTCTCGTTGATTTTACATACATTTCATGAATGAATAATTATAACACTCCATTTTGAAATTCAAATATTAAAGAAAATTAAGAAAAGGCTAAATAAAACGAGAAAATCCAAAATGAAATATAAAATTCACCAAAAATTTCATAACGGAAATATTTCTCTCACAGAATATTTCCACGTCTGAAAATATAGTTTTATTTATTTCCGAGTGAGAAAATTACTATATATTTTCAGAAGTGAGGGAAATGTTTATTTTTAAGATAACTGGATTTCTCAAACGCATTTCTGAAATGAATAAAGATTAAAGAAAACACGACCAAAGTTATTAAACGTACTCTGCACTTGACGATCCCGTAACTTATCTGCTCTATATAAAATGAAAGCATGAACATTTGTTATCGCTTTATACAGAAATTCGAGCAGATTTTGAGACAATGTCCATTAATTTAGAAATCTTAGATCTTTCTATAATTCTTCGTGTTAGAATTGTGTTGAAATAGCTTTAAGCAAATTCAACAGGGATCCAATTTATTAATCATTAACCAGCTGCAACTGTCATGTAGAGGATGCCGAATTATTTCACGAAACTCATATAAAGATGGCCAATAACTTACTTCCCTTATCTTGCTCAATCAACTCCACAATTTCAAATATGGACATACTTTAATGTAATCATATTCAAATATATTATCGAAACGAATTTACAAATTATCTGGAATTATATCGCTTAACACTCATAATGATGCAACTGATGAGATAGCGCGTCAAATTTAGTTATAAATATTGCCATATAAACTGCTACCTATGTCTATAAATGCATCTATACATAAGTGTATGTGTATGTGCCCGCGAGTACGTGTCTATAGTGCAAGGGGAAAACAAAAGAGATATTTTTAGTAAACGCTTTAACATTTAATATTGTTTTATTCACTGTTCGAGTAGTTGGAGGAGACAGTCACACGGCTTGGTCATATTTGACCAAGCCTAACATTCACATAGTTGCCGATGTAATGAGGAATATTTCACTAATTGCAATTTCATTTAATGACACATGGAAACACACTAGATTAAATAACTCAAAGAGATTTTACATACATATTTAATACATTGTTTTATATAACTATTTCTACATTTATATTTCTAGGTACCTTCTTAACGGTCCATGAATTATATATTCTCTTATTCGTTTACTTGTTTTAGTCATTTGCCTCATGCCAAGCGGGAGCACCGAATTAAAAGGTTTTAATTGAAATAATGGACCCCAGGATTTTAACTGATTCTTTTGCCAAACCATTAAGTTACTATCATAGGATGTCAAGAGATGTCAGAGAGAAAAAAGATATATATATATATATATATATATATATACATGCATATTACGGAGATGTACTTGCATAGCATGTGATTTGATTTGAGAGCGTGTGCTGAAACAAAAAACTTTGCAGCGTGGAAGATATTTGTAAGCCATTTAAGAACACACAAAAACGTTAGTTCGCTTGAACATTTAAAATTAATTTGTGTCAAAATATTTTCGTCGCTTTGAAACCACGACCTGTTCACTGAAAAAACTTCGTGCTGGTTCTTTAAATGGCTCACAAACATCTACCCTTGAAGTTCACTATAGGTCTTCTGAAATAATCCTCATGATAAGTCAATTTTCTTGAGTTTTACCTTACTATTCAACAACTGGCTGTTCCCAATCGGTCTATATCGCAACGTATTCAGGCGTGTGCCTCATCTATATATGTAATCTGAAATTCCGAGTATTGGACTGGTAATACCCAAGACGTATCAGTTCAAGCCAATACCGCATATAAATGCTTCCAAAGAGTGTACTACATCTGATATAATCATGCAGCAGATATTGGAGCTATTCATGCTATACGTAAGCATTATCACCCAGCTGTAGAGACGCAATAGCCCAGTGGTTAGGGCAGCGGACTCACGGTCGTAGGATCGTGGTTTCGATTCCCAGACCGGGCGTTGTCAGTGTTTATTGCGCAAAAATACCTAAAGCTCCACGAGGGGGTGGGGGTGAACACTGCTGTACTCTTTTACCACAAATTTCTCTCACTCTATCTTCCTCTTTCTGTCGCATCTGTATTTCAAAGGGCCAGTCTTGTCACACTCTGTGTCATGCTGAATCTCCCTTCAAGAACTACTTTAAGGGTACACGTGCCTGTGGAGTGCTCACCCACTTGCACGTTAATTTCCGTTGAACGGATCAACTCGTCGTCGTAACCGACGGAGTATCAACAAAATGTTCATCAGGAAGACAATTATTATATACCATCAATATTATTATTAATCATTAACGACAGGTTAATCGCTACAGCTTTTCTATATAACTTTAGCCAGCACTGATTTTTGTTACGACGTTTCCTATCTGAGACGCCTGATACCCTAAACAAGAGATGTAAAGGCCACTGTTAAAGCAGCTGGACACATTATTGACTTATTCAAATATTTACAATACTTCATAGTATATTATAGTTGCATAATGAAATACCCTGACACTACAAATCGTTACCAGCTTGCAGGAATATGTTTAATATGTAAAATTGGTATATTCACTAACGTTATACCGCTATATTATTTTTCAGTATTTACAGTTGACAGATATTTGTCC
This sequence comes from Octopus sinensis, assembly GCF_006345805.1. Classification (NCBI taxonomy): domain Eukaryota; kingdom Metazoa; phylum Mollusca; class Cephalopoda; order Octopoda; family Octopodidae; genus Octopus; species Octopus sinensis. The sequence goes on from NC_042999.1 coordinate 81,651,717, forward strand.
TCCTCTTGTTTGTAGTTAACACAATGCTTCGGCTAATACACCCTCCAGCCTTCATCAGGTGTCTCATTCCTAACGCATTTTTCGATGTTCTGATTATTATTATTATTATATATCGAACTCGGAATCTTCGGGTTAGTAGCTCGCTCTCTTAACCACTATGCCATATGTCCGTGATTGTTTACTTGTATATGAAACAGTTGGAACAGATAAAGATAGCATTTATCTAATTGCTACAAGCAATCTATACAAAATCAGACAGAGATCAGTAATACGCCGCTTCAGAAACATTTTTACACCAACTCATATAAATATTTTTCTACTCTAGCCACAAGGCCCGAAATTTGGGGGGAGGGGGCAATCGATTAAATCGACCACAGTAACTGGTACTTAATTTATTGACCCCGAAAGGATGAAAGGCAAAGTCGACCTCGGCGGAATTTTGAACTCAGAACATAAAGACAGACGAAATACCTTTTTCTTTACTACCCACAAGGGTCTAAACACAGAGAGGACAAACAGAGACAGACAAACGGATTAAGTCGATTATATCGGCCCCAGTGCGTAACTGGTACTTATTTAACCGACCCCGAAAGGATGAAAGGCAAAGTCGACCTCGGCAGAATTTGAACTCAGAACGTAGCGGCAGAGGAAATACTACTAAGCATTTCGCCCGGCGTGCTAACGGTTCTGCCAGCTCGCCGCCTTTAACTCATGTAAATATTGTTTAATAAGAGAAGGCAGTCAGGATTTGGATAAATACTATATTACTATTTATTGAATACTTTCATCATATGTGTATGTGCATATGTGTGCGTGTGTGTATCCCGCATATCTCAAGAGGACATCAGAAATCACATGGAGTTTCATTGTTCCCATTCACCGCCCTTGCAGACATACTACCAAGTGTAAGTGCCAAGGGAAAGTTGTGACTGCGTCCACGTTGCTTATGTATGATTTAACATTCTCGGCACGAGGATTATTCAAGAAATTCTTTAAGAAATCGCTCTTGATTGGTCTATAAGTAATTTTATCTAGGTAAATAGCAAATAGTACCCTGCTGCCTGAAAGATTTTTATGTGCACATATTTTATTAAATATATGTTGCCGGGGAGAAGAGGAAAATTCTATTACAAAGACTAGCAGAAATAGTTTTTCAATATAAGTGAACGTTGTCCGAGAAAGGTGAAATCAAATATATGCACAAAATGAGATCAAATAGATTAATACATATAGTAAGTAAAATTACTTACCAATGCATCAAAAACTACTAAAGAACATCATCTTTAAAACTCCAGAAAATACACAAAAGTACAGCGTAAATAACTGTAACAACGTCAATGACAATAGCTACAATAAAGAAAAAAATGTACCGTTTTATCTTTTATCCCGACATCAAATATCCAGACAGACTGATACATTTTCAAACGTGACACGATTTATTAAAAGAAATTTTACGACACAGCACATATATCTAAAAATATTTTATTGAACTAGAATTTTATCTTTAGACATGACATTCACATACCAAAATTTCAGTAACAAATATTCCAACTTACACTCAGATGACATCAAATAGAACCTATCACAAAAGAGGCAATCTGATTTTATACAAAAATATGTGCACAATGTATATAGATAACACAAATAACATTCGGAATCGAATATAAATCACATATTGTAGGCTGAAAGACGATGGAGAAAGAATTCACTTCATAGTCGAATTCCTATTTTAAATGGAGAAATTACACATAATAAAGTTGATATAAATCCAAAAGAACATACACACAAAGTCATTAATAATCCCAAGTAAAACTTGTTAGCTGCACCACATCACATTTGGGAGATTCATAGAAATAATTTTAATTATATTCATCCAAACTAAAAAGACAAATGAAATAGGAGGGGGCAATTGTACCTGTGGAACAACAGCGACTTAGGCAGCTAAGTTACTAATAGCGTGATGAAGCATGCATATAAATTAACTCAGCTTTACATTGTATAATTTGGTGGGGGGCTTTTTACCACTCTTCCTGGTGAAGAAGCCGAAAGCTGGAAGCCTACATTTCATTATATATGCTAACGTCATTGCTATAGCTAGATATTTACCAAAGATCCTTTCTCGTTTGCACGGAGCAAGGATTGCAGAGATATTGCTGGTTATAATGTGGTTCATCAAAATGAAGTGGGAATATGCATGCTTCAATGCTTATATATTTTTGATACCCTCACAGGTTATTTCAAAACCAGAGAAATAGGACATAGAGAGATGACGGCTGAGTTATCTCATGTAATTTGAAAGTTTCCAAGTGAGATACGGAAAAAATATTGAATTAAAATCTCTTGAGTAGGCCACAGTATTACTGAAGAACCTATTTCTTCACTACTAACTTACATGGCGCGAGAAATATACATCTTGGAGAAAACTGGACGAATACTGACAAAAGAGCGACAAAATATTCTTCAGACAATAACTCTGTAGATTAATATCAACAGCAAGGAATCTTTATGGAAGAGGAAATAATCAACTTTATTACTTACTTTCAAAGCGTAGATATTAACTCATGCATGTACTGAACACTGTAAATATATAAATGTTCAATTTTTTTCTTTTTGAAAATGTAACCACATGAGAATCGTTGACAGTTTTCTTCGCCGTCTTCCCTTCTTTTGGACTTTACTCTGTTTCCGAAGAAGAGCGTCTGTTCGAAAGTTAAATCATCTTTTAGTCCGTGTACTAAAAGCAATCTGAAAATGTTATCTCTTTCTGCGAAAAAAGAGAAAGAAAGAATGATACTGATTGTTATGCTCGCACTAACAAACTCATTCACAAGGGCTTGGTCAGTAAAAATGCGACGCAGTGGAGCTGGAATTCAAATATTGCGACTGAGAAACGTATTTCTGAAATACTGAGACACATGAACTTAGGGTTAGCGTACGGGTAATTCTTCCCTACAAGATGGTAATCCACATCCCGAAATTTTTCAGATATTTACTTATCGACTGATAATAATAATTAGACTACGGTATTAATGAGTAATTATATGTTTACAATACTTCTCTCTATTTAGGTGCTTCACATTTTCTGCAGGAAAATAATTAAAGGTATAAGGAATTGCTAACCACAGTGATTTAACTTTTGTAAATACCTGGTGTATTAACTTTTGTTACTTCTTGAAGTTTGATTTTATGAAGCTTTCTTTCTGTCTTTTTATTCATACCTACTAGTAAACTTTGAATTCCATATCTAATTGGGCCACCTTGCCTCAACGTTTGTACATTATTGTCATCCTACGTAATTCTTCATCGAAACAAATTTGTGATATCCTACGTACATAAGCTGTAGGGTATATAGTCGTAGTTGGAAATTACTGTGGAATTGCATACTCTGATAGATGTAATTGCAATTATCAATGAAATAATAAAAATAGGCGTAATTTTCTTATGTTGGATCTTTTTTCTTCTAAGGTAAATACCTCTTCAAATTGTATTATATTGTTACTTCAAATGTTCTACCGTTAGATTCTAAAGCAATTTGTATGTTTTTATATATCTTTGAATCTAGTTATTCTTTTAATCATTAATCGAAGTTTAAACATAGTAATATTACAGAGAATTGGGAAACTAATTGAATTTTCAAGAGAGAATACCGAAAACCTATTCAACTATTGTCGCCTGTAGGTTACAATGCCCACCTAAAATGCATATGATGACAAAAAAGAATGAATTTAAAACTAAACTATGCCGCTGATGGTATAGGTTAATTTTAAACTACAATCGAATATACAACGCTTTTTATTCACTCTAATGCCGCGAGTTCATACACAACAAACTAACATTTAAAACTCCAGTACTACAGAACAAGAAATAATTCATTGTTACCTTCTTTTTGCGAATGATTGAACTTATGTGCCCGGAGAATTTTATATGGTAGTAATCTGTTAACAAAGATTCTCCTACAGACACATAGAAACTGTATATGATAGCTCTCTGAAGTTAGCGATCAGAAATCATTAACGTCAACGAATTGACACTCAAGCACACACACACATACACACATACATACACACACATTCACGCTCACACACACATTCAAGGAACTGTTAAGAATTTAGGTTCTATGTGTTCCGATAAATCGACTGAAGTTGATGTTTATTTCTTTCCATTGTTTACGTAAAACACGATGTAGTGACAAATAAACTTAACTCGAAATAACTGAAATTAACGTATGCCTGTATTCTCTGTGAACCGCATAAGTTATTAAATAGTAAATAATTCACAAAAATCTTGTTTAGTAAAACCTGAAATCTATTTTAAATATATTTCAATTCATTAAATATTAATACTACAAAGTTGCACCATATGGACATTGTTAGAATCTCTTACCAAGATCTGATGTGACAAAGTGATATATAGTTCTCTAAAATTTTATCTGCAAATAACTGAATAGTTAAAGGCAAATACCCTGATTAAGAGAAGACATATTTCAAACTGTATGGAATAAGTACCTACTTACATTAATATATTTCTTGAAGGCGAGAGGACAAAATCATGCGAAAATGTAGGAACTTAAGATGAAGTATATTGTCAAGAAGCACAACAGAAAACAATTAGTAAATGATAAGTCATATCGAATGGCAACATAGAATCTCAACGTAACTAAAACTACACATCACGAACGAAGTCTTTAACACTTTAGGACCGGTAAATCGATCGCACGTATGCAGAAAATAAACTTATGAAAATTTCTGGTTTCTCACATCTACACACAGAAATGTTCCCGAATTAATTATTCTTAAATTAATTTCTATTGAATTATTACAAAGAATTGTTGAATTAAGATACGCAATAATAATAATAATAATATAAAAAAAAACACAACAATGAATTAATGACTAGATTCCAAATTAGGCATAATACAAATTCAGAAATATAATATATAATATTTCCTGTCAAATTTCGACAATCAAGATTTAAAGTATCAACAATGTAAGAGACAATAAGAGAATATAAAAAAAATGAAGACTACAATTATGTTTGTATAAAAGACAAACCGTTTCTGTTAGCAAGTTAAGTAGGATAATCGAAAACTTCTATCTATCTATCTATCTATCTATCTATCTATCTATCTATCTATCTATCTATCTATCTATCTATCTATCTATCTATCTATCTATCTCTCTCTCTATATATATATATATCAGACAGCCTATCTTTCTATTTATATACCAAACTATTAATTATTGTGTATATATATATATATATATATATACATGCATACATACTCAGAAATATATAAGCAGACCCTACTTTATTATATAATTTATATCTAAAAGAGTGGCTTCCAGCTAATTCTACAATATACATATTAATACAAAACTCATTTATGATGTTAGATTAAATGTACATAGATTGAATTATGAACAATATCAAATTATTTTTTCATATTCTGACTTTATTTTCCTTATTTATCAACATTATATTAATATTTAAAGTTTGTTCAAACAAAAAATGGGGTTACACAGAATATGGGACATGACTATACAAGTGTAAAGGGACATACATTTTCTTAAGACTGAACTTTTTATATTTTTTATTGATTTCCCCATACTACTTCCTAAAATTGACATTTTGAAAGGTCATAAGCCACTGTGAGAAAATGTTTTTATTTACAAATATGTTGATAGATATACAATGCGAAGAAAAAAATATAGAAAGGAAAAAAAACAGAAAAATGCTTTGTAATGAAATTTCGATCAAATTGTAAAGAAACCGTTATCTACCTACCTACTACCTACCTACCTATCTATCTATCTATCTTTCTATCTATCTATCTATCTATCTATCTATCTATCTATCTACTATCTATCTATCTATCTATCTATCTATCTATCTATCTATCAATCTATCAATATATAACTATCTGTCTTTCTGTCTGTCTGTCTATCTGTCTGTCTGTCTGTCCGTCTGTCCGTTTGTCCGTTGTCTGTCAGTATGTTTGTCTATCTATCTATTCTTTCACCATTGCTTATTATTTTTCCCATTTCTTCATTGTCTTGAAACCTCTCTCTCTCTCTCTCTCTCTGTCTATTTCCCCACCTCTTCGCTTTTCTTTCTTTGTTTACCCCTTTTTCCAAAAAACATAAACATTTTTTTCCTCTTCTAAACAAATCAAAAAAATCACCCGATCATCTGATTCATATAAATAAACAAGGAGACGTTCTGTTATTACCATATTGAATTTGATTTGTCATGACGAATTCAAATAACGAACGAGAGCTCTAATAAAGATTTATCCAAAATTCTGACTGTCTCATTTTTCTCAATATACAGTATCTCTCTCTCTCTCTACACACACACACACACGCACACACACAAACATATATATGGTAAGAGCAGTGGACATAATATTCGGGCAGTTACAGAATCTCTCCCAGGAAAATTCCGAGGTTGGCTCCTTCAGATGGTGCGTATTTTTTTTTTTTGGTAAACTTCCTTTAGCTCCCATCCGATTTTACAGATTATTTCCTGGCTACTTAGAGTGGAAAGTACAATATTGATAAGGAGAATGAGGAGAATGAAGAATCTGAACATTCAAGCATTTTGTTTCTTTCCAGTTAAACGCCGTCTTCGACGGGAGTGTCTATCGTTTATGTATACATGCATACATACACACATACATGAAGCTGATAATATTATAAGACTTTCAAGGCAGCTTCCTGAGCAAAATTCTTTGTCTGATAACCTAGAATACATGTCCAAAGAAATCACACGACTCTACCGCAACGTATCATCTGATGAAAGGTTAAGACTATATGAGCAGAAGACTATGCATGGATACGTTAGGAGAAAGATGATAGTAACACTGATCATAAACGCAGTTTATCATGGATCAATAGGCGGATTACTACCTCCCACTTTGAAGGATATGCGTTTGCAATCCAAGAACAGGAAATATTAACGAAGTACCTGATACACAAAAGGGATAGATATGCTGGAAAGCAGTGAAATATGACAACAAATGCAGACTTTGTGGAGCTAACACCGAAGATATCACCCACATCATAAGCAGTTGTCCGAAAATGTCATCACCGTATTATCTACCGATGATACATGACGTTGTAGCTAGGACACACTGTAATGAAATATGTCGGAAGGATAATCACTAGGACAAAAAAATAAGAAACTACAATATGGTAGAATCCATTGCCAGTCATAATAAAAAAGAAAACTGGTGGAATGAACCAGTGAAGACCTCAATAAAATGTAAGCACAGCAGACCTGATATAATGATTTGGGTTAGAGAAGAGAAAGTGTGCACAGTTGTGAAAATTAGCTGCCCAGCGGACGTTAACATACAGCTGAAGATCAGTGAAAAAGAGAATACCCATGCTGAACTATTGACATACAGATTCTCTGTCCAGATTATAAGTTCAGATTTATAACTGTAATTATTGGGGTCCTGGGATATGTAACACACTGCCTAAATAACAATCTTGAGAATTCAAGCTTCGCAAAACCAGGCAGGAGAAGGCTAATTCGAAGATTACAGATACAATCCATGAATCGAACTGTAAAAGTCTGTAACACATTCCAGATGTTTATCATTTAAATATATATGAGCATGGCTAGATATGCAACTATAAGCTTGAGAATACATACAAAAAACTTACAAATCTGTTCATACATACATACATACATACATAAATACATACATACATACATACATACATACATATATACATACATACATACATACATACATATACACATACATACGTACATATATACATACATACATGTATGCATGCATACAAACATACAAACAAAAGCACTGTAGTTGATGTTGAAATTCCAATGAGGGAGCCTTGGATCTAGGTTAGAAATCGGCTCTTTCTCTATCCGCAAGAAATGTTGAAATAAACTGAATAATGACATACATACATACATACATACATACATACACGATAGACTCACCCGCCGAAGACGACGTATGTACATTCGGCTATTGCCGAACGACCTTCACAAATAATTTGTTGACAATGATCGAACGTATGTGCTATACATCAGCACCTTCTCTCCATCAAATCGACGTTGACTGAACAGCTGCACGGTGTAACACACGTGAGGTGACGAAGTGATCGCAGAGCAATTTCAAATGAATTATTCTACTCATGAACACAACGAAACACCCAGTCTAGTAATTGAAACCGTGATCTCACGATCGTAAATGCATTAGCCTCATCACTACGACACTCATTAATGCTACTTATGTATGTTAGTATTCTTCAGTTATATGTTAGTATTGATAAACAATTATATTTTGTCAAGATTTAGATTTTTCGTTTTGATTATATTTTTTGTCTATATAATATATATATATATACAAATATAACTTTAAATGTTTTATATAATGCCAAAGCTTTCTGTCTAGTATTTTTATTTGTTTATCATTGCATGTTATTAACTATTTTTGGAACATGATCAGGATTCAGAAAACAGTAAAGGAACGGAAAGAAAGAGAAGATAATTTGTCTCGTTAGATATTCAATTTTGTACTACAAACTGAAAGGAACTAGCTTTTGGATATAATTATTTTTAGTGAAATATACGTAGAAAAGCCCACACACACAAAAAAATTCAGTGAATATGCATGTATTAATACACACAGAATTACACACACACATATATACACACACAAATCTTCATGCGTGTATAGATATGTATGTAATATATGTGTGTATATATATATAAATGCATAAGTATATACATCTATATAAATATATATATATATATATATATATATATATATATATATATATATATATATATATATACATATATACACACACATATTATATATAATATATATTATATATTATATATATTATATATATAATATATATATATATATATATATATATATATATATATTATATATATATATATATATATATAATATATATATATATATATATATATATATTATTAGTGAATTGAAGAAATGGAGTTGAACGAAGATTGAACAGAAATCGTTTTATTGCATTCTACACGTGTTTCGAAAGGCACAATTTACCAAATTCCGATTGAATAAGGAGACCATATTGTGTCTTTCTCTTCAGGAAGAAATAGGAAATCCGTTGGAAAAAACAAAAACAGAACCGAGGCGGAGCAAAACAAATCGAACGAGGCTCCTAAGAGCCCATGGCCAAACTGTTTATCAATGTATGTTGAAAAACGGGTGGTGGGTGCGTTGAAGATTTTAACGGGTCTGCAACAAGATTATTCATCTTTCTATTTCACAATATATATATATATATATTATATATATATATATATATATATATATTATATATATATATATATATATATATATATATATATATATATATACTTACATATATATTCATGTATTATGTATGTATGTAAATATGGTCCTCGGTTGGATTCCACGTTGCAGACTCAGGTGTTCGAACAACTGAATTGTCACTCGAAATGGTTTGAAACACGATGATCATTCCGCAGGTATGTGCATAACGTAATAGAAGAGCTGACTCAACGTGACAGGGTATGCCGTACGTTGGAATGACAAGTTTAATGCATTCAACAAGATTCTTTCTAGCTTCACTATCAAGTTATACGGTGACTTGTGTATATAGAAAATGAGATTAATGGAATATGCAATCCCTTAAGGTCGAACCTGAGAAATCGTTCTTGAGAATGAGGAATGTAAACATTCGGCCGTACTTCTATATGTGTACATAGCTACTCACGCAAAAGCACGCTGATGCATACATATATATATATATTTATATTATATATATATATATATATATATATATTATATATATATTATATATATATATAATATATATTATGTGAAATAGAAAGATGAATAATCTTGTAGTAGATTAATCAAAAGTTTAACCGATACCTTAGTAGCAAAAATCACAGCAGTAAACAGCACGGTTGGAGGTACAACCATATGGTGTTGCAACCGTGCGTTGGTGCGGATAATTGAAATTAAAACATTATTGGTGAATTGAAGAAATGGAGCTGAACGCAGATTGAACAGAAATCGTTTTATTTCATTCTACACATGTTATATATATATATAAGAAAGTTGGTTTGTGAAAGCACGTGGGTGAATATATAAAAAATAGTAAAGAGTGAAAAAACGACAGAAGGCTTAAATGTTAAAAAATATATATATTGCAGCGTGGAAGGTGTTTATAAGCCATTTAAGAAATACACAAAAGCCGTTCGATTCACTTCAACATTTAAGTTTAATTTGTCAAAATATTTTCGTCGCTAAAATCCGCGACCTGTTCACTGACAAAGTCCGTGCTGCATCTAAGAAAGTAACAGTTAGTTCGTCATATATATGTACGTATGAATGTGTGTATGTATACATACATGTGTGTATGTATGTACGTATGCATGTACGTACATACGCCTGTGTATGCATGCATGTATGTATGTATGTATGTATGTATATAGGAGAATGGGCAGACGTGTCAGTGTGTACATGTGTATGTGTATGTGAACGTATGTCCGTGTACTGGCATGTGTCCGTCCAAGTTGTGTACATGACTGTTACTTTGCTGAAGGTTGTATACATATTCACATATATGTTTGTATAGACGTACACACACATATATATATGTGTGGGTGTGTGTTTGTTCCTCTCATCATCGTCTAACTTGCATTCGGAATATGTAGTGCTGGATGCAATGCTCCGGATACACACAAGACGATAGAGTCAGGGTGTACAAAGGAGCGAAAGCTAGATCCGAACGCATTCTAAGGAACGACGAAAACGGTATATGCCCCCTGTACCGCAACAAGTTCTGGAATAGGTTTGAGAGGGACACCAACAAAAAGATGAGAAACGTTACTTGGTACGATAACAGGAGATTTCACGGAGTGATGTTCGTTGACGACACACCTAAGAACGAGCTAAGTAAGGCATTCAAGAAGGTCCTGCGCACTACGGGCCTAAAAGTTAAAGTCGTAGAAAAGACAGGTAGTACTATCAAATCGGCATTATGCAGATCATATCCATTTGATAGAATCACCTGTCAAAGTAATTGTGCAGTATGTTCGACAAATCCACATGTAAATTGTAAAACCAAGGGCACTGTATACCAGATTAAGTGCCAGGAGGGAGCTTGCGCGACTAACCCAGAGTCATACATAGGTGAGACCTCTAGAAGCATCAATGATAGGTTCAAAGAACACCTGGACAACTACATTGAAAGGAAGCCAAACTCCATCTTCTACCAAATGCTGTAGACTGCCAACAAGGATCCTTAGGGAAGCTTAAGTTGAACATCCTATCAACACATCCCACCGATGCAATGTTGAGACAGGTCACAGAAGCTGTTTGTATATACAAGAATAAACCTACTCTCAACCGAAAGTCCGAATGGAGTAACATCCAGATACCATTCAGAAGCACTATTCTATAACCACCCATCTCTCTCTCTCCATTTTACCTGTAGTCCTTACATACAGGTTGCAATGCGTATGTGCAGTTATATACAACGGTATGAGCGGACGTTGTTTGATACGGACAGTTGCACTTAGGCGTTGTATCCATTCACAGTTAGACGATGATGAGAGGAACAAACACACACCCACACATATATATATATGTGTGTGCGTCTATACAAACATATATGTGAATATGTATACAACCTTCAGCAAAGTAACAGTCACGTACACAACTTGGACGGACACATGCCAGTACACGGACATACGTTCACATACACATACACATGTACACACTGACACGTCTGCCCATTCTCCTAGACACTCACATACATACGTAGCACATGAATACAAACATACATACATACCTACGTATGGGCATACACACGTACATACGCACGTACATGTACGCACACACATACATGGGCACGTGCATACGAGCGCGGATACATACATACACACATGCGTACGTATGTACATACACACATACATACACACATACATACATACATACATAATACATACATACATACATACATACATACATACATACGCACATACATACATACATACGCACAATAGTAAAACAATAGTTCTGTGATATAGAGATAAAGATCTGATAATAGTGTTTAGCGTATAGTTTTGGGAGTAAGCATCGTAAATCACTTTCTAGCTTCGGCCGTAGGAAGTTGAAATTTGATAGCTTTGTGATGAGTGGTCACTCTACATCCATCCATCGCTACAGGTTTATAGCTTTATGTTTTATAGAGTGTGTGTGCGTGCATATACAACACACATATATACATACATACATACATACATACATACATACATACAACATACATACATACTACATACATACATACAGCATACACAGGCGTATGTACGTGCATGCATACGTACATACATACACACATGTATGCATACATAACACATACATACGTACATATATATGACGAACTAACTGTTACTTTCTTAGATGCAGCACGGACTTTGTCAGTGAACAGGTCGCGGATTTTAGCGACGAAAATATTTTGACACATTAAACTTAAATGTTGAAGTGAATCGAACGGCTTTTGTGTGTTTCTTAAATGGCTTATAAACACCTTCCACGCAGCAATTGTATATATATATATATATATATATATATATATATATATATATATATTTATATATAAACGAGGCCCCTTTTTCGGTTTCCGTCGACCAAATCCACTCACAAGATTTTGGTTGGACCGCGGCTATAGTAGTAGATACTTGCCATAAAAATATACATAAACACACGTTCTATATATTCGATCTTCAGTCGTTTATTACTGATCTTATTTTAACTCATATCCATTTTTCGGAAATCTTTCGTCTTACTCCGCTTAGTCCAAGGATAGACTAAGCAGAAATATCTGTTTCAATAATATGTTTCAAGACACGGTTCCACATAAGAAATCTTGTATCAGATTCATGAACGTAAATATATATATATATATATCTCCTTAAAACCTTAAATATATTTTAGCCCGAAGGCCGCGGCCATGGTGGGGCTCCACCGATGAATATACATATATATATATATTATATATATATATTATATATATATAATATATATATATATATATTATATATATATATATATAAATGAAAGAATGGAGTCGAACGACGATTTAACAAAATTCCTTTATTCTCGACATATGTTTCGAAGACTGCATATTCCTAATTTCGAAGGAATAAGGGGTGCATTCTGCCGCCTTCTCATCAGGAAAGACAAGGAACTTATGTCAGCATCATGATGAACAAAAACTTTTAGATGACCGCCCACACGGATTCCATAGTGATAATGGGAGGCAATTAGTGATAAGGGGAGGCAATCGGCAACCAACCCCAATTTTCCAGTACAGAAATATTCCCTTTAATGTAAATGGTAACACTCTGAACAATTATAAGTCCACAAAAAACTATATCTGGTTTGTCATACCTTTCGGAAAACAAATCAAGTCAAACCTTCCTTTACAGTTCCGTGAAGCCGTAGCTAGGAACTTTCCCAAGAATTCTAGGTATTACTCTACTATCAATTCGCATAAGGTAAGGATTGCATTCTCTAACACTAGAAATCTATCGCAAATTATTGCCTCCCATAATAACAAGCTGCTAAATAAGGATTCTTCACCCGGGAGTTACGACACTGCTCTTACCAGTTCCAACCAAAGATACAATAATAATAATAATAGAAATAGTATTGATAATAGCAACATTCATAGCAGCGTTGGCATTAACAATGGTAATATTAATAATAGTATTAGTCGGATTATTAACAGTGGTAGTGTTAGTGGTAGTAACGACAGCATTTCTAATAACAGTGGTAGTATTGGTGATAACAACCCCAGCATTCCTATAGTCAGGGATATTGCCGGCGATAGTACAATTAATAGTAATGACAATAATAGAAATAGTACAGTGGTCAATGCTAGCAATAATATTAACAGCAATCATAACAATAAAAACTCCGTCTTAGTCTCGGAGGTAAACCCTAACAGATTAAAGTTCTTGTGCAGCAATTCCAAAATTAGAAATTCCAGTTACCAGTGTAAAATTTCTTCGGTACCGGTGTCTTCTTCTACATTGGGGCGACTACTTCTAAATTATCCCAGAGGATTTCCAATCATTATTCAACTTTCCGAGATAAGAGAAAACAACAAAGCACAGGACTAAGTAAATTAGTTTGGCGTCTTAAGGACAGCAATATAACTTTCAAGCTGGAATGGTCCATATTGTCTGTATCCTTTCCGTTTGATAAGGGCAGAAAATTTTGTGGCGTCTTTAATTCCGAGCTTTTCCATATATTTTCGCCAAATTCCCTTTGGTAAACACAATGGTAGAAAAATCCTATAGGTGCATGCACTGGCAGAAACACACCTTTCACTCATATGAATGATGATTAAGATAGATAACCTCATTGAATTTAATAATTTGGTTGCACTTATACAACACCACCATAGACAAATTTTATACTCCGTTTCATCAAGGACTACTACCAAATTCGTTTGGGTATGTTTTACCTTTATCTCCCTAACTCACCCTCCTCTCTCTCTTTCTTTCCCTCTCTCTATCGTAAGCACAATCAAACACACAGACACAAACCTGTCACTTCACCACTGGTTGTTTTTGGCATCTATCCCCCCACACAATCACGCACACACATACACACACATAGACACGAATGCAGTTATATACATACACACACATAGGCACTCAATCTCATTAGCAAAGGCAAACAACAGCACATCACCATACATACGACTTGCACCCAGTCACCTTCCTATTCTTAGGAATCTCCCCTTCCAACCTTTTTTGAACTCTTGAACTTTCTAGAATCTTCTCCATTCAACCAATTTTGACGTCACTGCTTATAATGGAATAGTTTAAAGAAACACTCATTATTACTATGGACTCCGTGTGGGCAGTCATCTAAAAGTTTTTGTTCATGATGATGCTGACATAAGTTCCTTGTCTTTCCTGATGAGAAATCGGCATAATGCACCCCTTATTCCTTCGAAATTAGGAATATGCAGTCTTCGAAACATATGTCGAGAATAAAGGAATTTTGTTAAATCGTCGTTCGCCTCCATTCTTTCATTTATTTATAGTAAAAAACACACAAATTTCCACACGAAAGCACGTGATCTCTGCCCTTGGCATGTAGCTTCAACCGTGTTTTCTGACGTGAATTTGCTACCCGGGTATCGGTTAACCGAATTATCCATACTAGGATAATTAATTCAACTACTTATATATATATTATATATATATTCATGTATATACGGCGCCTCTCTTTCAGTTTCCCTCTACTAAATCCACTCACAAGGCTTTGGTTGGACCGAGGCTATAGTAGAAGCCACTTGTTCAAGGTGAGAATGAAAACCGAACCAGGTGGTCAGGAATCAAGCTTCATAATCCGCATCCATGCCTACACACACACCACACACACACACACACACACACACATATATATATATATATATTATATATATATATATATTATATATATATATATGTGTGTGTGTGTGTGTGTTGTGTGTGTGTGTAATTGAAGATATATACATGGGGCTGGTTTTATGTTTTTTCTATAGTGTGCTAAAAGCAGTGTGAATCGGAATAATTGTGAGGAAATTTGAATTTCAGTAGGACAGAAATACTAATTCAATCACTTTTCACCTGTTACTTTTGTAGGCTCCGTGAAGTGTGAGGTTCTAACCTTTCAGATTAGGTCACGGTTCTTAACATCTCTTCTAAGAATATTTAACATGTTTTTCTTTTTGATTTTGGTGTAACTAAGGTTATGCTGTTAGTGGTTCTAATCTTCACGTTTACATATATTTTGTGCACGAGGAGTGTGAAATTGCAAGACATGTTAATATATGATACATATAAAAAAACCTTCCTGTGTAAGAATTAACAATGTAAAATATTCCTGCGCTTTACATTTGCACTGCGTCTTTCTAGAAATTGGAAAGGGAACTGCATAAGTTTTATCTCGGGCGGAGCTAATAGTTATACATATTTATGTATATTTGTGTGTCTGTGTGTATGTCTATGTATATTTCTGTATACTTATGTGTATGTATGTATGTATGTATGTATGTATATATATATATATATATATATATATATAATATATATATATATATATATATATATATATACACACACATATATATATATATACACATGTATATATAATAAAAATAAGTTGTTCGGAGATTTCGATGGTTATACATATACAAATATTTATTAACATGTCATATGTTTTTGCAAATCACATATTTTCATCTACTCTAATAGATTCTTCAGATTTAAATTGCGTGAAGGGATTTGTCTCTTTTTATAGTATTAGTGAATGAGATGGGTGGAGAGAAAGAGGGGGAGAAAAAGACGAGTAATATGGAGGAAAAGAGGGAGAGGAATGGGGAAATAGTGGAGGGAGAAAGTGAGAGAGAGTGTATGTGTTTTATGTGTGTATGTGTGCGCGCGCGCGTGTGTGTGAGCCTATGTATCTGAAAGGAAGAGTTTTGAACAAGAGATAAAGAAATCGAATATATATTTCTTATGTAGGTGGCTAGAACAGATGTTTACTGTGGTTCAGCTAGCTCACCGGGAGGTGTCTGAAGGAAAAATGTTTTCAAAGTGAAAAAATGTGCAAAATTACTATTGCTCCACCTTTGCCAGCTTCTTTTAAGAATTAAAGAAACAGATTACTACAAAGAAAGATATTAGAGATTTTTAACAACCAGATACACTATAAAGATGAATCAACACACCCGGAGAAAGCAACATTAAAAATATCGGAATATTAGTCAATGAATACCAGGGCTCCTTTACAGACAAGGAGAAAAAGTATTTATGGAACTCAAGAACCAAAGAAGCAATTATTATGGACTACCTAAAGCTCATAAAAGCTCTGAAATACAGAGAGCCATAAAAGAACAGATTAGCCATTATATAAGAATACAAAGACCCACGAACCTCACAGTGTGACCAATAGTTGCAGGGCCCCTAGCAACAACACAACAACTACACCACTTCATAGATATACTCCTCAAACCTTTATGCCCACTGATACCAAGCTACATAAGGGATGACATAGACTTTCTCACACACATTCCAAATACTTTTCCATATTACCAGATGTAGCAAATTTATACACGAACATGCCACACACCCTGGGTCTGGAGGCGATAAAACACTAGGTAGAAAACTACAGGTAATTGGGTATCAAACTACAGGGAATTCATAGATAAACGCTTCAAAACAGATTTTATCACCAAAGCCACCCAATTAATACTTGAAGAAAACATTCACATTTAACAACAAGACATACCGACAGATAAAGGGCACGACTATCGGTACGAAATTCGCACCTTCATATGCCAACCTGGTTATGGGTTTCCTTGAGAACAAACTATACGAGGAAATGGGAAAAATCTTCGAACATGACTTCAGAGAAGGCAACAAGAAGACGTGGATTCGCTACCTCGATGACTGTTTCATTTTGTGTGTGTGTGTGTGTGTGTGTGTATACATAGATACATTCGTGCATCCAGATTTTCCAACCCATACAGACATGAGAATCAAACATTGGACAATGACGATGATGATGATAATAAGTCCAGACAAATGTTTTGAAAAACAACTTTCATTATTCATCATCAAAACGAACCCCCCTTAGAGTAACCACCTGGTCTTGCCATTTTCATGGACCAAGAATCAACTTGTCATCTTCTATTGAAAGAACTGACCAACTATATAGATATAAACATATTTTTCTCTTTCTTTCTTCTTTCCTTTCTTTGCTTCTCTTTTCCGTTGACATAAAGAAAAAACATTTTTTTACTTTGAAGCATTTTTCCTTCAGACATGCTCCCGTGAGCTGACTGAACCAAAGTAAGCATCTGTTCTAGCCACCTACATAAAAATATAGATTCCCTTCTTATTTCTTGTTCAAAACACTTCCTTTCAGATACATAGGCACGCGTGCGCGCACGCATACGCACACACACACACACAAAGACACACACACACAAAGACACACACTCTCTCTCACTTTCTCCCTCTCGGATTTCTCTCTTAAAATTTACCTGCAATAAACGATATATACTTCAGGGCATGGTTCTAGTATCATTATTATTTGTCACCACCCAAACAGGTTTAAGCTCACAAGTAAACTCGGCTAATCTCACAAGCTACGTTGATAACACAAAAATATCGATGGTTACCCAAACTCCAGAAGATGCCACCAAACTTCAAAATGTTCTAAGCCTCATTTATCAATAGGACCATAAAAAGAACGTGAAATTTAACAATTCAGGATTTCAGGTTCGGCAATACGGAGGGAATGCATAGGAACCAAATTGTCTGACACCAGATTATACTATGATTCAAAGTGCTAATGATATACGGAATTTAGGAGTAATCGTTTCAGTTGCTGCATCTTTCATCAGCTACTTCACTAAACTGACCTCTGAATGCAAACTTCTCATCGGATGAGTCCTGCGAACCTTCATCAATAAAGAACCGGTAGTTATGCTGACTCTATGGGAAAAAAATTAGTTCTGAACAGATTAGATTAATGCTCATCGCTATGGTTTCCAAATTCTTCCGGTATCATAGGAGAAAACGCTCGCTCGTAAAACAAATCTCAAATAAAAGTCTTAATTACTACGAACGGCTGCGTCTCTAATCTCTTTGGCGCCGAAGAAAGATATATACTATCATATCCATATTGAAGATTCTGTGTGTGTGTGTGCGTGTGTGTGTAGTGGTGGGGTGCAGATATTCCGAATTTCGGCACTACAGAACACTATCAGCTTGCAGTTATTCCACTTTCGAAATCATAAGCAAAACAAGACTCGTACCACTCTGATAGCTAGAGGCCTCAGTTGTTCAACTGTCTACGTAAAGAGATCCAGAAATATCCGGAACCTCTACTGAAACATTCGTAACAATAATTCGATAAACTCCTAGCGACGATACATGACCAGTCATCGGTCAAGAATACGCTCAAGAAAGATCAGCTGTTAAAAATTCAATCATACATCAACTGTCAAACATAAAGCAACGAAAAAAAAGACAGAAAAACATTAAATTAAGGCACTACACTAGAATGGCTGGAGTTTGAAACCACTAACCCGATAAAAGAATATAAATACAAATATTTTCCTGCCAAATCTCATGCCACATGCGCAAAAAACTTTGAGTGGGAGGTGCCACCACACTTCCTCTGCATCATGCAAGATTTTCGCACCGGGGAACTGCGTCAATTCTAGGTTGATATACCTAGAGTACAGAGGTGTAGGGTACGCTCGTAATTTTTTTTTTTTTTAGGAAGATGACTGAATGTATCGTGCAGAGTTATTGCATCAAATTTTGACAACATCTGGGTGAGACTCAAGCACAAACCATCCAGAAAATTTAACAAAACTCTAGCGATGATGCCATGGGAAATACTTAGAGCAGGGATTGGTACAAATACTTCAAACATGGCCGCACCTCAGTGGAGAGCGAGGCATGATCCGGTAGGCAAACCAGAAGCCAAAAGGGGAGCCCGCTGAGAAGATTTCGTGAATAACAATGGAAGACCGTAGTGCCACAACTCAGGAAATTACTCACGTAGTGAGAATCAAATTAGGATCAGTGCCTTTCGTTGTAACGGAGGATTTGTGGATACGCAGCTTGGCGACGGAAAATTAAATTAGGATTCTTTTTGAACGCACCTCGTAATCAAAGTTTTACGGATCAAGAGAAACACACAACATGTCTCAACTGCTCCGGCTTGACCCGTGTAGCTTTTGGTTCTTCTGCAAACTAAAAACTATGCTGAAGTCGAAGGGATTTGGGTTGCGAGGGAGGAAATTAGGAAAAGGGACGGTAGAGCTCCCTAGCAATTCCACAAAAGGCGTTCCAGTATGTTACCAGTAATGGCAGTACCGTTTAAACAAGTGTATGAACTTTAAAGGTAAGTATATTTAATGTAATTAAATAAAATGTGTGCTCTATTATTTTTTGAATGCTCATGGTTGGGTATTTTGAACGCACTCTGTATATATACATACATATATAAAGCATGGCAGAGTATTAAATCTTGTGGGTAAGTATCGTCTGTATATGTGTATGTGTGTGTGTTTGTGCATGTGTGTATGTATGTGTGTGCACGCCGTGATAAAGGCGTAGTTTTGTATATGCGAAAGAACATTCTTATAGAAAAGAATATTATAGCTATCATCAAAACAGCCAAGTGTTATGACGTGGTATCATATGCACCACACTCATTGTTAAATCGGTGACGCACATTGAATCAAATTCAGTGAGCGAAATATCTAAACACCTACAATTCCTCACACTAGAATAAGCTGTTAATGTTAGCCTTATACTTATTGTACGGTAAATGGTAAGATAATCAAAAGTATAATGATCTCTATACGCATATTGAAATAATACTCTACTTGTTGAAAAAGTCCATCAGTAATCAGCATAAATTCAAAGTAATTTAATGTTTTCTATGAAAATCATATTCCACTTGTCTACAATATGCGGCGCTAAAGTATATGAACATCATTACATCCAGCATATATCACTTTAAAGGTCTGGAAATTGTGATGATTTTTGCGATGTTTCTAGTATTCCAAACTATCGGGAAACGACTCTTAGAAAAATGCGAAAATTTCTCTTTAAAATAGAGGTCGCAGGCGTACTTTCCAGAACGCACTGTAATATTTCCTTTGAAGTCGGTACATTTGTGTGTGTGTGTGTGTGTGTGTGTGTGTGTGTGTGCATGTGCGCGTGTGTCTACATGTGAGTGTGTTTCAGTTTGAATTGGTGATACACATACGTTTTATTATAATTAGTGTGATAATATTTACTTTCCTTTCATAGATTTTGCGTATATCGTATAAAATTTCTTTATTTTATAAAATTAGGATGAACGAATAATAAATGCTTTGAACATCCATATCTCTCTGAAAAGTTGAAAGGAATATATATCGTTTAACTGGAGATCAAAATATTCAAGAATTAAATTAATTTCAACAGTGGCTAGGCTAGGTTTGACCCTTCCGTATATGTGTACATGATTAAGGAAATTGTATGGTGTTAATACAGTCTTGCTACACCTTGTTTAAAGAAATTGTAAACATACATTTGCTGTTCAATGGAAGATTAACAGAAAATAAATTAAATGTAATTGTTGAATTTATTGATCGTAAAGCAGTGTAAATATTCTTGAAAAATCCTCTAATTGAATGTTACAATTCTCATGTATATAATGATGTGAATCCATGATCCCTGATGTCGCTGAAACTTATTAGCAGCTAATGAATATGAAAGACCAGAGCCCGTATGCGAGATCTAATGAATACAAGTATATAAGTTGTACAAACCATTAATGAGTGAAGTGCAAAAACTAGCAGATGACATATATTCAGACTTATTCATGAATAAGTTCACGCTGAAGTATATCCTTAAAGTACTCTCAGCTCCTATATTTGTTTACTTGTATTAGGATATTTTACAGTGTCCCTATAAAGTATCTGGCCGACGCGACACCACTGCAATGTTTCTAAAAGCCAAACAGAAGTGGTTTTGATATGATGCCATTGACTAAGCTGCGTGGTGTTCAACTGCTTCTTTTGTAGGTATTTAGGTAAGTTTACAATTGTTGGAATACCATAAATGTTTGAATTACAGATTTGATTATTTTAAACATTAAAAAGTGAAATTTAAAATTCAATAAGGATTTAACATTTTCAAAAGTTTATCAACGCGTAAGAGTATCATAATTAATCAACAAATGGAGATGAACATCTTATAGCTCCGTAAACATCGTACATACCCGCAGACTTTACTAAACTGAACAATTTAGGTAGTTTATCTAGACGTTATCACAATTGTGCATTTACATTTATGTTATTAATATTTATTTTAGGCGGTAAGCTGGTAGAAACGTTAGCACGCCAGGCGAAATGCGTAGTCGTATTTCGTATGCCGTTACGTTCTCAGTTCAAACTCCGCCGAGGTCGACTTTGCCTTTCATCTTTTCGGGGTCGATAAATTAAGTACCAGTTACGCACTGAGGTCGACATAATTGACTTAATCCGTTTGTCTGTCCTTGTTTGTCCTCTCTGTGTTTAGCCCCTTGTGTTTAGTAAAGAAACGGGTATTTCGTCTGCCGTTACGTTCTAAGTTCAAATTCCGTCGATGTCGACCTTACCTTTCATTTTTACGGGGTCGATAAATTAAGTACCAGTTACGCACTGAGGTCGACATAATTGACTTAATCCGTTTGTCTGTCCTTGTTTGTCCTCTCTGTGTTTAGCCCCTTGTGTGTAGTAAAGAAACGGTTATTTCGTCTGCCGTTACGTTCTAAGTTCAAATTCCGTCGATGTCGACATTACCTTTCATTTTTACGGGGTCGATAAATTAAGTACCAGTTACGCACTGGGGTCGATATAATGGACTTAATCCGTTTGTCTGTCCTTGTTTGAACTCTTTGTGTTTAGCCCCTTGTGGGTAATAAAGAAATAGGTATTTCGTCTGCTGTTAGGTTCTGAATTCAAACTTTTGAAGAGGAGGCCACATGATCAAATCGGCCCCAGTACGCAACTGGTACATCATTTCTTGATCCGAAAGTATGAAAGGCAAAATCGACCTCGGCGCAATTTCAACTCAGAACGTAAAGACAGACGAAATACTGCTAAATGTTTCGTGCAGAATGCTAAAGTTTCTGCCAGCTCACCGCCTTAAACCAAATAAATATTGAATATAAATTCGTCTTAGAGATTTCAATTATTTTTACCCTGCTGTAGATTAAGAAGCAATAAGTTTAAAGAGAATGACAAAGCTGATATGATTAAGAAATTTTTGAAGATTGTTCCTTTGATTCCAAAACTAACATGATATAATAGTAGTCCGTGATGTATACTATTAACATAGAAAATGATCAATCACCTACAATTCTTTCGATATTATTTATTTTTATGTTTCTCATGCTCTCTCCATAAATGACGATTTCACATTTGTCTTAGAATCTCATTTATTGAAGTGTCATTTAATATATAATATTATAATTGTCATATTCTAGTTAGTCAATGTTACTCCAGACGTAGGAGGATGCCAATAATTGCTACGTAGATGGCTGAAGAGAAACAGAAGCAACAATTGTAGTGTTTAAAATTTTCTTGAGCGTATGAAAATTGGATTTGAAACAATGAGAGGGTTTTCGGGCCAGGGTTAATTAACCGTATGATTAATCTAATTCTGCGATGGTTGAAATTTCAAACTAACCAGAGTGAGAGGAACAGAGAGAGAAAGGGAGAGAAAGAGAGAAAGAAAGAGAGAGAGAGAGAGAGGAGAGAGAGAGAGAGAGAAATAGTGGGAAATAGACAGTGACCAGGAAAAGGTAATTCAGTTTTTGATAGCGAATCGGCGTCGAGTGAAAGAGCAAAGAAGTAAATTTGTTGACTTACATCTTATAAGATCGAGAAGTTTCATGTATTTTGCAACAAGCATGCCAGAACAATGAAAGTAATTGCTAACCGTGGGGTGAAGATCAGAAAAAAACACACGCATGGCTATACACACAAACACACACAAACACACACACACACACACGCACACACGCACAATGAAATGAATTCAAAGAAACGCTAGCTCACACACATGAACACTCACGGACAAACACATACACATACAAACACACATCATATAAAAACACGCACACAAACATACATGTATGTTCTATATGGATAAGGCTTTTTGAAGAAGATTTGTTCTTCAGATATTTTATCGAAGAAATTAGGTAGTACGCACACCCTCTCTCCTTTTCCCTCTCTTCTTATCTCTTTCCCGATGCCCACTCTCTCTTTCACGTTCTCTCTTCTTGAAAGTACTATGAAAGACATGAAAGATTAAATTGTTGGGGAACATGATTTTATACGGAATGTGCACAAAAGGTCTGTTGAAATTTAGAAAAGAAGAAAAATTAATACCAGGAGAAATTAGGAGCTAATGAATAGGAAAAATGAAATATTATACGAAAGAAAATCTAAATTGCACAAAAACGTTGAAAGAATAGCACAAATTTTTAATTACGAATGTGACAAACAAATAATATTTTATTAGATGTGGGACTAGAAAACAAGCACACATTTGTAAGTGTTATAGATATAGAGTACTTATGTTCATAATGAGGCTTGCACAAATATTGGTTTGTGTAGATTTTACCGAAATTAGTTTCAGAATATTTGACAAGAAGTTAACAGAATAGGTGCTTGACTAAAACGATGTCACAGGAACAAATATATCTTCAGTGAAAAACAACATAAAGAAACGTGAGAAGTAATGAAATATGAAATGGAATTAGTTTAAAATTCAAACTAATATAAAATATATCCGTTATCTGTTATATATTATTATATACATTATTTCAGAAAAAAAGTATATGAATGAAAATAGAAGAGGAAATTTAACATAGAATCATAGTGGTGTTATATAGCTATCGACCTCATTTTTACCACGCACGTACATACACACCCACGAATACACATACATAGATTCAGTTGTATGAGTATATATAAAAACAATTAGAAATTAAACTGAAAAATTAATACTTATTAGCAGATTAATACAGATTTAATAAAAAGTTTAGATTGAAACAGTGATTATGCAACTATTTGTTTGCTTAATGAGATCTAGTTGTGTTTCCTAAGGTGATATACGAGTGTTGTCTCCGTTAGCTTAATATCCAATTTCTTCAATTTTACATCCACGCACGGCGAATGACCAAACTTCAGCTGTGAAGTATATAATACTACTACTGATAGTACATGGTAATTCTGAACGTGGCCGTGCTTTATACTGTACACTACCACGTTTCTAACGGAATACAATATAACTATATATATAGGCGTGACCGTGTGGTAAGAAGCTTGCTTCCGCGCATGCATTGTCTAATAGTTGTTGTGTGAATTTGTTGAGAGTCGGTTTTATCGTGCTGCTTAGAAAGTGTATTCATACCTTAGCGGGTCTGAGTTGTCTTCAGCAGAGGAGGAGCTGGTAAGAGTGGTCGTAAAGATGGACGGAGTGTTGGAGAAGACATGCTGAAGTCACGGAGATGATACGAAGGGAGTTAGACTTGGTAGCTGGTCTGATGGCGTATGAGAAGATGGTACAGAAGGTGGCCGGCGACTTCCCCAAAAGGAATTATGGAGCGGAGTGAGAGAAACACGATCATCTATAAGGTGTTCTCGTTAAACGGTGTTCTTGTAAAAAGGTCAAGCAGGTAGAAACTGAAATGGAAAAGGCGCTAAGGGAGCGGTCAAAGGAAATAACATACATAACTAAAAGAAGGAGATATAGGACAATAGTCGTCCAGTTTAGGACAGTAGTGGTGGCGAGAAGGCTGGCGACTGTAGCGGTGAAAATAGAAGTAGTGCTTCTGCACGCATACATTGGAAGAAAGACTTCCAAGGTAAGGATAGTAGCAGTCCCACCTGATATAGAATGGGCTTGGGTGGCGACGGCTGCCCTTATTGGAAGTGAGGAGATAGTGGCTGTCCTTCAAGCCACAGAAACGGAAAAAGGAGGGTAGAAAGAGAAGATACTAGAACTAATTATACAGGCGGAGGAACAGCATGTGGAGAGTTTGGAAGAGACGGTGACGTTGGAGGAAATTGTGCTGAGAGTATGGCTAGAGGGCAGAGTACCATGTTGTTTTAAATGTGGCCAAACGTGTCACATTAGCGCATACTGCCCTCTACAAAGGACAATAACAGAGGAAACATTTGTGGCGACGGAAGAGAAAAGAGAGGAAGAAAAGACAGACGGAGGAAAGGAGGAAAAGGAGGCAGAATGGAGAATAACAGAAAGTAGAAGGAAGAGACGAAAAGAAAGAACACTGAGTCTGATGTGGTACCCAGCCCAACTCCATCCCACCCAAGACCACTCAGACCCATCCATGCTATCATAATTTTAATTTGATTCCATGTTCATTTTCATGTGTCATTCATATCATATTATATTTTTATATATTTCTAATTGTTTAATGTCACCACATATATTGTAGTGTCCCCTATATGTAATGCCTTTATGGTAAAAATATTGAAATAAAGAAGCTTGCTTCCCAACCATATGGTTCCGCGATCAGCCCCACTGTGTGGCACATTGGACAAATGTCTTCTGCTATAGCCTCGGGCCGACCAAAACCTTTTGAGTGGATTTGGAAGACGGAAAGTGTCATTAATATGTGTGTGTGTGTGTATGTTTGTGTATCTGTGCTTGTCCCTCCATATTCGCTTGACAACTGATGATCGTGTGTTTACGTCCCCGTAACTAAGTGGTTCGGCAAAAGAGACGATAGAATAGTACTAGAATTATAAAGAATAAGTCTGTTCGACTAAAGGGGGTACTCCAGCATGGCAGCAGTTATATAGATTAAACAAATAAAAGAATAACAAGAATAATAGAATACACACACAAATATATATATATTTATTATATATGTGTATATATATGTAATAATAGAAATAATATATATATAACTAATGTAGGATAAATATTTCTTTTCCAGAAAAATTTTTTATCAATGGCCAGCATATCAAAAAATACCTTTAAATGTTAAATTTATAAATAATTTACAAAATGAGGGCAAAAGAAAAATTCTAATGCCAAATATGCCGAAAAAAAAGACAAAAATTGTCAATAACCATTGTAATTTATGCGTCTCGAAACAAACCGATAGAAATTTCTAAAAAATCCGTTATTACCGTATTGGTCCCAATTTCGGGGTTAATTCATAAGAATTCTCCCCTCTTCAACGATAAATACGCGAGATATAAGTGAAATACTCATACCCATGGAAAAAGCAAGCACTAAGTCCTGAGCAGACCTAAGTACCCGAAATATATCTAAAATAGAAAATCTTCGGCACATCTCGAGACACGTGTGATTCGAACTAGAAACTTTCACAGAGTGAGAGAATCCGGAAGTGAACACTATTAAATTTATAACTAATGTACGATAAATTTATAACTAATGTAGGAGTAGCTGTGTGGTAAGTAGCTTGCTAACGCACATGCGCAGTTAGTCAGTTGCTTCCTGTTCAGCCAGAGTGGACGCGAGTCAACCAGCTCCGTTCAATTAAAGAAAAAAGACCAAAAACGGAAAGTTGTCGAGGTAAGTGATTTTGTTTATTGTGAGTTGGGCATAATTTATTGCGTGCCAATTATTATTTCAGTAAGTTGTGTCCAACTCTGAGACAATTTCGCCTGCTCTCGGCGGCTGCCGTTTTTGTGTTCATTGAAAAAAAAAGAAAAAACAGTGGAGGGGCGTATCCTCGGAATTCAATACAGTTACTGTTAAAATTACCGTTGGCGGTAGCCAGTGCTATGTTTGGGTTTGTTAAAGTTATTCCCTTGTCAGAGTACTTCGCAAGAAAATTATAAAAATAAGCCACTATTGGATTACCTTTCGGACCCATTTTTGTGGAGGTTGTGTTCCAGTTCGGCGTTCCAGGTTCAACCCAGGCCGGGAGTACCGCAAGGCCAGAATATTTTTGCTATGTTTTTTCTGTTTATTAACATTCTTTTGAACTTCATTTAACCCCCCCTTTTGTTTTTTTTCTTTATTGCGACTTTCCGTTGATTTCTTCCCTTCTGTTGTGCTTTCTCCTATTTGTTTTTTCAAAAATCTATCAAATTTTATTTGGACTTTTGAACTTTTTTCTTCTTGCTTTTTGAGTTTAATTTGAATATATTTAAAAAAAACATGGCAATGAAAAATAACAAAATTTTGGAGTGGGAAATCATACCACCTAAAAAGTGGTTAAAAGACCCTGAAGATAGGACGGTGGTGTTGAGAACTTACTCCAAGGCACTCGACACCATCGCCCTATTCGAAAAGACGGCAATTGAAAAGGAGTTGGAAGAGTATTTGCCAACAATTAAATTCATTTCCAGGGGTGTCAAATATGCAACGGTGTGGTTGCTATTTGACACCCCTGAAAAGGCTTGCAAATTTGCTAGCAAACCCCTGGAGGGTAAGGAAATCTTATTCCTGCCCACGTACAAAAAAAAGAAATTGATGAAAGCTTGGATCTGCGGGCTGCCACCCGACATAGAACCCGAGTGGATAGAGGAGACTATCCGCCGGGGTCTGGGTGGCAGCGAAACTAAGCTCCTTAATGTAAAAGTTCTTCCTGCGGCTGCTTGGGTTGGGTCAAAAGCAATTTTGACCCTGTAGACCCAATCAGCCAATCTGGTTCTTCCACATTTTTTGAAAATGGCCGGGTGCAGGTACCCGGTGATGCTTGAGGGTCGCCCCCCTAAGTGTCATCGGTGCTTGGAGTCCGGCCACATAAAGAAGAACTGTCCCCGGGAACAAAATAGGATCCCGGAACAGTTAAGTAAAACCCCTCTAGAAGAGAGAATGATAACGGCCGAGAAAGCAGAGGACTCCTCAAGGAGAGGCCGAAAGAGGAAGGTGAGCAACAATGGGTGCTCACCAAAGGATAATAGGGATGAGGAGAGGAAGGCGAATCTTCCGGCCACGGAGGAGACGCACCCTCCCTCAGTTGAAAAGGGAAAAAAAAGAAAAAGAGGAAGAACAACGGGACATTGCTGGCTGTCAGTGACATAGCATCGGAATGTCCCGGAACTACGTCGGTTGGGGTTGTGCCACCGACAAGAGAAGGAATACCGTTGGCGGGAACTGTGCCGCCAACGAAAGAACTGAACGTATTGGTCCTCTTCTATAGAGGAGGCGAAATTGAAAAGGTGATGGAAGAGCACCACAAGGGAGCACCTTTAGCTTTCACGCAAGACCCCGAATGGCCTCCGCAGGTAGCTGTGGAGGCCGTGGCGTTCGACGTGACGCTTGGGCTAAAGGAGCTCAATGAAGATTATAACTTGGTCCCGGGCGACGCAAACTCGGAACTTGATTACGTTCTGAGAGAGGCGTGGTTGATGGTGGATGGCGAGGGCACAAGCTATTTCGAGGACGATATGTAATTATTGAACTGTTATTATTAGTAATGGACTGCTAAGTCCAAAAATTGAAAAATTGTAAGAGGTTTAATACCTCGTTTTGTAATAATGGACTGCTAAGTCCAAAAATTGGAATAATTGTAAGAGGTTTAATACCTCGTTTTGTGTTTATCTTTAAAAAGAACAATGTTTTAGAGAAGCGAAAGTCGGCGGGCGCTTTTTGTCTTCTCCCATCCTTATCATCTTTCTTTCATTATCATTCACTTCATTAATGTCCTCGTCCAGCCCGCAAAGCTAACTTAATCTGTGTACTGCCTTTATGGCAAATGTTTTGAAATAAAGTAGCTTGCTAACCAACCACATGGTTCCGGATTCAGTCCCACTGCGTGGCACCTTGGGCAAGTGTCTTCTGCTATAGCCCCGGGCCGACCAATGCCTTGTGAGTGGATTTGGTAGACGGAAACTGAAAGAAGCCTTCGTATATATATTTATATATGTATATGCGTATGTGTGTGTGTTTGTCCCCCTAGCATTGCTTTACAACCGATGCTGGTGTGTTTAAGTCCTCGTCAATTAGCGGTTCGGCAAAAGAGACCGATAGAATAAATACTGGGCTTACAAAGAATAAGTCCCGGGGTCGATTTGCTCGACTAAAGGCGGTGCTCCAGCACGGCCGCAGTAAAATGACTGAAACAAGTAAAAATATATGCTTGGCCGCTAAATCCACGATTTGTTTTTATTCTCTCTCTGTTTATTTTTTCTTATTTCTTTTGTTGTAGGGCTTAGGTTCGAAGCGTAAAATTCTTTTTTACTTTCCTGATCGTCAAACTAATGCGCTTGCTTTTTGTTCGTGCGCCTGTCTTCATCTTTTTTTTTCTTTAAATTTCAGCTATATATATATATATTATATATATATATATATAGATATATATATATATATATATATATATATTATATATATATATATATTCTCCCTTCTCGTCTTTCTTCTTCTTCCCCTTCTTCTTCATCATCATCATTATCATCATCATCATCGTCATCATCATCACCATCATCATCTTCATCAACATCGTCATCTTCTTCTTCTTCTTCTTCTTCTTCTTCTTCTACTTCTTCTTCTGCCTCTTCTTCTTCTGCTCCACCTTCTACCTCTTAACTTTATCACTAATGCTTTTTAGTATAACACCTACGCAAATTCCATAAACAAACCTTTCAATAGAAATATTCTCCTGAATTGAACTGCAACTGTTAGCCAAAATACGACAATCAAGGCACTCCCAAATTTTTCCAACCCCTCTCCTCATCAACCTTCTTCTTCTTCTCCTACCCTACCAAAAATTAACAACGACCTCGAACACACAAGTGCAAACAAGGGAGACAGAGAAAGGCAGAATGCCACTTATATTTGAACAGTATACAAATATTCCTTTAAAAAAACTTTTCTTTTAATTTTTCTAAACTTAATTATTTAATCGTTACAGTTGAAAAGGTCTCAAAATGACCGAAACCGGTACTGAAATGTTCTTTATAAAATTATTTTAGCATTTTCTATCTTGACTTGTTTTTTCATATATATATATATATAATATATATATATATATATATATACACATGTATGTAAGTATATACATATATACATATATACACACATATCTTGCGGTGAATAAATTGTCGTCTAAATTACACAAAAGGGAAAATAACACTGACATCTCATTTTAACAGATATATTTACTAGCATTACATAATTATTTTGAAATATGAAGGATTAAATTTATTCAGTAAAATCGTCATTGGTTTCAATCCCGACCTCCAGATGACTTCGGAATTTCCTGCAACTATTCTGCACGGTCTCTTTGTCTAAGTTGGTGAATGATGTCATAATCCTTGCTTTCAGTTCATCTTTGGTGTTACAAGGCGTTTTGTTGGTCTATTGCTCAACTGCACCCCACACATAATAATCAAGGGTGTTGCAGTTTGTGGAGTTAGAGGGACAGATGTTCGGAATCAGGTGGTTGCAGAAACTGTCTTACAGCCATGGCTGGGTTCTCTTGATTGTGTGGCATGGTGCACAATCCTGTTGCGAGACATAGGGTCTTCCAGCGGCCACCCTCTTGACCCAGACATCACTACCTCCTCCAAGCACTTGATTTAGGCCTCCGTGTTGAGTGTGAGGTTATGCGAGAAGATGAATGGAAGCATAGTGTCGCCATCACTAGTGATTACTCCAAACAACATGATGTTGACTGGACGTTTGATTTTTAATTCTCGGTACATGTCCTCAGATTGCACCGTCCTCAGATTGACATCCAAACACTCTGAATTGTTTACACTGGCGATTCTGGTGTGAATGCTAAGCAGCACAGCATGTCATTTTCAAATTTCTGGGAGAGTGAATTGCATTATGGTGTTGATTGACTCACAGACGGTGCCCAAGTAACTCTACAAAACCGTGTAGTCCACAAAATCAAAAAACAAGCAATACCCATGCGTTAAATAAAAAATATAAAATGGCGACAATTTTCCGTCGCACACTGCATATACATTATGGCCACATAACGTAAAATTACGTAAATAGATACAAATGCGAACACACACACATTGTGTATGTGTATTTGTGTGATATTTGCTATTTTACGTGTATTAAGGAGACCAAAGATTTTCGCGTATTATGTATACATGCAAAGATGCCTCTCAATGATATTTCTGATAATTAAAATTTATCTTAATACACTTTCTTTCGTGTTTTCGGCATGATAAATTTTAATCTCCCATAGGATTATTTTATGTGTTTCTTATACCCACCGAATTTTTTTGCCTACACAAGGATAGTTCAGCCTGCATATTTCCTTGATATAAAAATACTATAGTCTATTTCAATTCAGCCAATTACTTTTTGAATATGTATTTAATCTATATTTCAAAGATATTTACTGAATGTTTAACATGATTTCCAAACCCATTCTACAAACTGAAATTCCTATCTCAATAACATTAAAATAAAATCAATGGAATACTTTATTTTCTATATACCTATCACTCTGCCTCACCTTACCTTAACTTACTACACAAATTCTCTTCAGGATTTCCCGTGCTACCACTCACTGAATTCAATTAAGGCTACCTATATCTCCCAGTTATTATAATTCATGGTGAAGTTAAATCCTAGCTATTTACTTTCCACCCTAGAATCATCCTTAACTGTTTACTCTATATAACACATCATTAATTGTATTTGCATATCACTTTATTTATTCAAACATTTCTTATTCATATCTATCTCTTATATTTACCGACAACGTCGATATTGATACAATTTATTTGAATTACATTTATTTACCATGGAATATTATTTTATATTCTAAATGATTTTTTTTCATGGTAAAGTTTGAAAGTTGTATTGCAGCTACATTCCCTTAATTCACACATACACACATATATATATATATATATATACCAATCTTTTATTCTTTCATTACTCATTTAATGTGTATTCATTACCTTGGAACTTTCTAACATATGCACTGTTTGTCACCGGCATAATTTTCATTAGTAGCTTGCAGAAATGCAATGTTTTCTTGTGTGCTCGCTTATTTGAAAGGAAATCCTTCTATAAATTATTTCACGTGTAACATTATTTAACCACACACACAAACAGAACAACGCACGCACACACATGTGGACACTCTCACATACATGTGTATATAAATATGCTTAGTTTAGGTAGATGATATCACACACACGACTACTGGAGTATTTTTTTGAATTATCAAATCAGTAGTGTGAAGATGATATTAGAATGAGCATCACGTCCAGTGATTAGAAATTTACTTCCGGCATTATATTCCCTACATCATCTCCTCTGCTATAATAGTTATGGAGAATTTGAAATACTTTTTTGCATTGTATAACATATAACCATGCAAAATTGGTGAATATATTATAAAATACGAAGCTATATAAAAGAAACTGTTTGGAAACGGCCACAGGAAATATATTATAGAATGAAATAGAATAGAATAGCTACAGTGCTTTAAAACATGTATCTCGAAATCGTTTGGTTAGACTACACCATTGAAGGTCGTGCTCCCAGCATGTTGCAGTCCAATGACTAAATAGTATAGTAAAATGAAAGATTTTATTATATACGATATAAATATATAAATATACTTACAAATATATATATACAGACATATATATATATATATATATATATATATATGTGTGTGTGTGTGGTGTGTGTGTGTGTATGTGTATACAGAGAGAAAGAGAAGGGGAAAGAGAGACAGACAGAGAAGAGCTTAGGCTCAGAAAGTCAAAGGCCTCTGACTATGATAATACATCGTCTTAGGATCGATGCACTGTTCCGCAATTTCCGACTAGAGCCAAGTATATCAAACTACTCCAAGTCATTGTTAACTTATCCACAACAGTGGACTCTATACGGACTTGTTTGTATTGGTACTGAGTCGTATAAAGTGCAATAATGAAGTCAAGCCAAATAGTAATATTTTGAAATTATTTAATACGTACATTTCAGGTTTGCGTAATATATAATAGGAAATGCTTCTACTGCAGACGACTTTCCCCAGTTAAAACATTTAAAAATATTTCAGCTGGAGAATTTCTTATATTTGTAAGTATCTATGCATGTATGTATGTATGTATGTATGTATGTATGTATGTATGTATGTATGTATGTATGTATCTATACATGTATGTATGTATGTATGTATGCATGTATGCATGTATGTATGTATGCATGTATGTATGTATGCATGTATGTATGTATGTATGCATGTATGTATATATGTATGCATGTATATATGTATGTATGTATGTATGTATGTATGCATGTATGTATATGTATGTATGTATGTATGTATGCATGTATGTATGTATGTATGCATGTATGCATGTATGTATGCATGTATGTATGTATGTATGTATGCATGTATGTATGTATGCATGTATGTATGCATGTATGTATGCTTTTTCAAAGGAAGTACTTACTTATTTCTTTCTGCGCCTTTCCGAGTAACTCACCATTTTCGTTATTGCATTTTTCTTTCTTCATATATTCGAGTTTTAAAACCTGCTGTGTTTAGTAAAAGGGATTATAAAATTCAAATGAGATAATGGACATGAAAATCGTCTTACAAAACCTAGGCTCCTTCTACATTGAATGTTATTGTTCTGCAAAAAATTGTGACGAGAAGAGCTTGAAAACATATGTAATATGATAAAGTTGGTTGAGGAAAATCCTAATCCTAAAATGCTTTTGAGTGTCCCGATAACTTATAAAGGAAACCAAAAAAAAGAAAGGAAAGGAATAAAAAATAGTCTGAAAACTGCTGATCAAACCACACTCTTATGTAAACAGAAAGCATTCTGCCAACAATCATATTTGAACCTACCGACTATTAGCAGGTCAAAACAGGATTATTAGCTCTTTTCGATTATGGAGCTCTCTATCTGGCTCAATGAAGCTTGTCACATAACGAACAGCAGTTGACAGAAA
>NC_042999.1:81691246-81698746 GCF_006345805.1 Octopus sinensis
CCTCTACATTTTCTTCGTCACCTTACAATTTGGTTTTATATATGCACAATTTAATTTGTCGGCTTGAAAGCAAAACTTGTTTAACGATCTCTTATCACTGGACATTGAGGTGGTGCGAATCAGTGAAATGATATTTATCTACCTGCAGGAAATCGTGTGTATTTTTGATATATATATATCCTGTGAATGCATTTTTGAATCGGCTGAGATCGAGAGCACAGGCAGATCTAACAAGATCAATATTTTGAATTATGGTCAAAAATCATGAATAGGATAGAACATAAAGTAAACTTTATCAGAATTTATCACGACGTCTCTCGTTTTAAAAACGCAAAAGTTTATGTTAAGAATCGGCTGGAGTTTGGGAGGAATTTATGTAAACATCGTCTTTCGTGGTATCGAGGCCGACTGAAATTTCGTTTTAAGAGATTGCCGCTAAAAACAGACTTACACTCTATCGTTTCCTCAAAATTGTATACGAATAGAATATTTATCACACCAGAGTACCAGGATAGCGAAAATTGTCAACGATTAGGTAACTTGGTCAACAAGTATTATATATGCGTAGTTGACCTTGATTAGGCAAATAGATTGGGCCCTATTAGAGGTCATCCCCCCCTTCCAGCAAAGAAAAGGGGCAAATTGTCAGCTCTATATTTAGTTGTGTGCACTTGATTTCATAGTCCACATACTTTATTCATACAGGTCAGTCCCGTTGTGTTCTATTCACGTGTCGGTCATCTATCACAGCTTCCGACAGAAAACACTTTGAAAAAGAATTTTTAACCTAGGTGCTTTCGAATTGGCTAGTGTCTATCTTGGATGTGTTATATACTTTTTTATCCATTTCAATCGATGAAAAAAAGTATAATGTACATTTTCCTTAATTTCAGGCAATAGAAAGCATTTGACAACTATTAGTATGTGGGAGGTGTCCCTCTGCAGTTGGCTTCTGCTCCGTTCTTCGTAGATAGATTTTCTTGCTGGTGATAGAACTTCAATGATGAATGAGTTTGATCGCCATCAGATGAACATGCCTTCTGAATTCGCCATATAGACGGAGGTGCGAGCCTGAGTCAATCAAACACAATGATTGTGCGTCAAGATCCTGGAATCCGGGTAAGTACTTATAGTTCACGTCCAGTTTGCTAATGAGGTCGATGATGGATAGAAATTTGCATTCTGCTGAGAAATAGTGAGGTCAAAGAATATAAACTGAACTGGTAATTTTAAAACGTCATGTCCGTGGGGCGGATATGTAATCTGCAAATTACTTCCTGTTATTTCTTTGTTTGAAGAAGAATATTAAATTGACAACCGCAGAAAGGTTTCAGCTGGTGTCGTACAAGATTCGTGGCAAGCAGAAAATACTCCACCACACTCCTTTTTGTCATAATTTAGTTAGATATTAATGTGGATTAAAATATAATTACTGAAAGAATTACTGAAATTAATCTCGATTAGTTAGTTATGGTTTTTGAGCGTGTATGTATGCGTTGCACTTTCTCCATTAGATGTATTTCTGAATATAATTCACTTATCTCTATGCAATATGTTAATAATTGTCCATTTCCTTAAGATTGCTCGGGTTGATTTGTGTAATTCCAAAATTCATAGCAAATCCTGCATTGCATTTCTACAATTCATGTACATGGTTTGTTTGTTTGTTTATTTTTTGTATTATTAGTTGTTGCTCCTTACTGCTTAGAAATAAAGGTCATCAATATACTAAAAAGAAAGAAATAAAATTAATGTTTTTCTTCTTGCAACATTTGTTTCCGGAAGCAGCAGGTGTTAACGCGAAAATGATAAGGAGGGCAGAAAGGTGCTCCTTTTAAATATTTCCTATCCATTAGGGATGTTTCGTTATTATTCTGTTTTTTATTTATATCTGCATAATATTTTACCATTTATAAAGGATTTTTTGTATGTTTTCTTTACAACTGATAACCTATTCATGAATAATATTTCTAAAATCTATGTAGGGAAAAATGTCCAAAAGGCATATCATAGGTATTTTTTCTGCATTTCTAAAGTTGTCGCTTATGGCTTTGATACCAATTAATTACAAGGATATGAACATTTGCGACATTCCATTATTTCTTCCAAAAGTGATTTTGTTCAGGTCATATATTCTATGCAATATTATTGCTTTAATATGTTTGCATACTGTAGACATATACGTCATGAGTAAATAGATTTAGGGATTTGCTTTTAGACTTGAACTGTTTGAGTGTTTTCTATTTCCGTGTTCTATGTGGATCTTTCAATGGTTCAACGCATAGATATTCTCACAGTTGATGTGTGCAAGCTTCAGCAGTTGTTACCAATAATTTTGTCTGTGATAATCCTTCCGCTTTCGTTGCTTCTCTCCAAAGTTCGCCTACTCTATTGCTTTTGGCGATTCATTGATTTCTCTTTTGATTTTTCTTTCGTGCTTGATAAACTCAGTTATGTTGTTTGAAAGAATCATGTTGATTAGAATAATAATGGATCCCTTACGGTAGACGAGATAAACTGGTTTTAGACATTTTTTGAATTTGGGAACTGTATTTGAGATAGCTTTTGTTATATTTCATTTCTGCAACTACTACGCTTCATATTTATTTTTATTTGTATGTTCACGTTGATGATTTCTTTGATGATTGAGTTACACTGTTCTTTACTATCGCTTCCTGAATCTTTGTTTTACAGACGGTTTCATTCGGTCCTTCTATTCGTGTATAAATAGTTTTGGATGTGTCTACTTTCCCTTATGAGTCTGTGTCGCATATATACTTTGGGATCATTATTTTGGTATTGATGTATGCTTCTAATTTCACCAAATTATTCATGAATTGGTTTGTATAATGATGCTGTTAGTGAAAACATCTCTTTTGTAATGAAGCTATCTTTAACGGTGGGCAATAGGATCGTTTTTATATATCTTTAACCCTTTAACAATTTCCCAAATTCGGTTACTATCCTTCTCTAATTTTCAATCCGCATTGATTTTTTTGCTATTAACTATCATTCTATTCTTGTATCTAATTTCTGTTTATGTACCGCTGGTTCAGCATTTATCCTTCCGTATTTTACAGTTTATTTCCTTTCGTTTGTCATTAATTTGATTTTCATCTTTCTACGACTATTTCGCCGCATTTTAAACTTTGTATTTTATTTTGCCTGAATTTTTATATATTATCCAATATACAATCAGATTGGTGTTGCTGTTTCCAGATCTTTGGCTTTTATTTTTTAATTAACAGTATTAATTCTTAGCACTACTTACCAGCGGTTAGTGACATCATGTTCGATGCATGATTGATATTAGTAATTAGCCATACAGTTTCAGGCAATGTATTATTGTCTTATTGATCATCCTAGTGGTTTTTCATATATACTTTTTTTCATCAACGCAAGTGTATATTTTCGGAGAAATAAAAACATTATAGGAGCTGAATGTTCGAATTCCGAATACAACTGATCAATTATGTTTACAGTAAGCCTGCATGTAAAATGTGAGTGGCAACGCATGACAATATTGGGCTACTAGGAGGCAGGTGATGATGTAATTTGAATTATGTGTATTTGTGTAGGGATTGTAGGTGCCAGATGATGTACGGACACATGACATACATCATCTATAAAAAAAAAATCAATTTTATGGTTTGTAAATTGCTTTTACAATTGTACTTTTTCTGGCCAATTAATTCTGTGTTTAAGACGTTCGTTTTGCTACATTATAATTTCGTGTTTGTTCTCACTCGTGTAGATAGAAAATCACGAAAATCTTGTCATCAACGAAAACGAGGCTTTAAAACACATAATAGAGTACGCTATAAGACATGATTGGCTGACTTGATGCGTCATTCAGTGAAATGCCACTATTTGATCATTGGGAGCGTTTACCTGATGCCGTTTATGTGCAAGCATTGGAGCAATATCCATGGGATTAAGAGAACTGTTTCCCTTCTTTCCACGAGTAATGGTTGTCCTGAAGTGAAACTAATAATTCAAGAGTAATATATTTGTGTGTGTGTGTGTGGAGAGAGAGAGAGAAAGAGAGAGAAGACAGACAGACAGACAGAAAGTCAGAGACGTAAACTTTTCAATTTCATTTTGTGGTATTGTTTATTCTTTAACGATGCTAATATTCGAGTACTCTGTGTGTTATGGTTATATATTTACTTACCAGTATGTATGCGGGTGTGCGTGTGTGTGCACGAACCTAAGCTCTGTGTGTGTGTTATTTTTGAATTTTTCCGTTTGATATGTCACTTCTCATCAAATTTAAATTCCCATTTAGAGAAACACATTGGCCGTGTTGCATTTTTTCCATGAATACTTGCGACATAAAAAGGATGCCTAAACGAAATTATTTAGTTCAAAACTGATTTGTGACAAAGACCGTTGCTGTTATATGCCCAGTGTAATTTGCTAATGTAATAAATACAACGAGCTTACTTTATATTTACCCTATAAAAAACGTTATACGACTATGAATGTTAAACAGGAAATATGCCTCACAGTTACAGCCTCCCTCGTCATATTTTGATATGGTTTGTGGTGTATTTATATTACTACTAGCAGCATAGCCCGGCGTTGCCCGGGTATGTAAGAGCCCCTAGTAGGCAACGACTAATCCCAATCTCGTCCTTTCCCTCTAGGGAACGAAGGCGCATGTGTAGGTTGCAATGTCTTCTCTTCACTCCCAAATAACTATCAAACAGCTATCGATAATTCAACCCAACCAATTCCTACCAAGAAGAAATTACATTCGAGACCTTACCCCCAACACCGCCACTTCTGCTAATAGCTGCTGCAGCCGCAAGTTATTCGAATACATTTTTTTGTTTAAACTTTCTTTATAACTACCACCCCAAACGTTTTACCTTAAATTTTTGACGTATCCTAAGGGTTCTCGGACGCTACTTGCAAACTCTTGGTTTATTATAAACCGCTTTTGTCGTGTGCACCAAAATACCTTTTCCATTCGTTTGTTCAGTTTGGTCATTTTGACTTTTTCGTCGTTGTCACTCACATTGCTGCCCGCTTTTTGCCGTTTTTGTACATTTTTATACATTTTGGGATACTTACCCCACGGGTTCCGAGAGTTAAAAAGGTCGAGTTGCGTCCCCTAGACAGTCTGTGGTTTGTGTTTAATACACAAATCGGTTTGCTATGTGTGCCACATATGATTTAATTAACCGATTTTTTCCAGTAATAAAGTATCCTATTGTAATAAAAAGAGCCATATAGCTCCTTGGAGCAGACATGATGCTCGCTGTGAATTTTAAAAAACATTCCTGCCAATTTGTGAAAGATATTGTCGAAAATATGTCATCTTGAATTTGAACGCGATTTCCCAAAATGGCATGATTTTATCGATTTTTTCTGATGGTAAGGTATTGCATGGAAAACTAACGTCAGAATTAAGTTTCTTAGGGTAACATTAAGCTTCACCATGAGTTTGGTGAAAATCGATTGCAAGTTGCGAAAACCACAACAGAAAATGTGTTGCATATAAAAAGCTAAGATTCTCGACCCCATGTCGAATTTAACAATTTTTTTCAGAACTGGGGGAACTTTTCAAACTTTTCGCTGCGTTTGTTTTGAATTATGACATTGGGTTATGTGTGTGTCAAGTTTCATGAGAATCGGTTGAAAGCCGTGGTCAGGGTGAGGGTACAACCTGACAGACACACAGACACACAGACAGACAAACCGCCGTTTATATAGATATATATATATGAACTTTAGGTGTTTTGGCTCAATAAACACTTACAATGCCCGGTCTGGGAATCGAAACCGCGATCCTATGACCGCGAGTCCGCTGCCCTAACCACTGGGCCATTGCGCCTCCATATCTGATTATTACTACCGTTATGAAATACGTGTCTTCTCATGCTGTAATCGTCGTGAGAGAGACCTAAAATCCTCAACTATCTTCCAACATTATTTTCTGTCACGTGATTGTCCATAGAAGCATGACAACAAAATTGTATATTGATTCCGTATTACTGAATATTGTAGAAAGTGAATAATTTTTTCCGTGGAAGTTTATATTGCGTTCCAATACTATTATTATAACAGATTTACCTATTCATGCTAAACACATTAAGTGAAATACGCTGAAAAAGTT
This sequence comes from Octopus sinensis, assembly GCF_006345805.1. NCBI lineage: Eukaryota > Metazoa > Mollusca > Cephalopoda > Octopoda > Octopodidae > Octopus > Octopus sinensis. The sequence goes on from NC_042999.1 coordinate 81,697,371, forward strand.
TAATTTTGTTTTACAGGTAGCGCATCAGTTACACGAGAAAAGCAACCGGATTTTTGACCGAAACATATTAGGACAGACTGTTACGAGTCTTCTTTCAGCGACCGAACAAAATATTTGAATATTCTTTGATTAATAGCTTTTATATTAGCTTAGAATATATTTCTCTATAAAGTGTGAGCAGCTGCAAAACCCATAAGAAAATATCCTCTCCTGATCGGTATCAGCATACATCTGGACGCTGAAGTAAATATGATCATAAAGATATCAATATATCAATATCGAATTATACTGAATATATACTCGTATTGTCCATAAAGTCTATAATAAATACGCAAAATTCGATATCTAAATCTCCTGTCGTTGTGCATACAAAGTGACGTGAGTAATTCTATTAAAGACTGTGGGTATCAACATATTTATACCAATCAGATGTCTATCCTTAGATAATCTTTATAAGACATATCGATTTCTAACTTTAAAATAAAGATACCCATTGTTACAGAAGTAGATTGGGAGTACATGAGAGTTCATTTCTTTTCTATCTCAAAGGCAGTATCACTGAAACAATCTAACGTCGTCTCTGAAACGGAAGCTTCTTGAACATTCAGAACACAAGGCAGCCTTTGACAATAGGATATAATACAGGTATCTCCTTTAATAACATATACTATATGTGTGTGTGTGTGTTTCTGTTTGTGAGTATGTGTATGGGTGGGCATATGTGCATTTATGAATTTATGTGTATATGAGCGTGATAAAAACTGGAAATAAATAAACGTTAAGTCGTGCAAGTTGTAGAAATAGAACTTAGCAGAAGAAAAATGTCTGAATGAACATTATTTTTACTGTTGCTGTTGGTTTGTTGATGATGATGATGATGATGATGATGATGATATTATTAATAATAATAATAATAGTAATAGTAATAATAATAATAATAAGAAGAAGAAGAAGAAGAAGAAGAGTGAGGAAGCGAATGAAAGTAGAAGAAGCAAATGAAGTCAAAGCTAACTGGTCCGAATCCAGTGAAGGATTTAAATCCTTTGGTAGTTCCATTACTTAGATAAACTGAACTAGCAAAGTTAAACAGAAGTTAGAAGGAATTCCATATGAATGGTTGAATCCACCCAAGGGCAGCAATGGCAAAAGTATACTTACAAAGAAAGGAAGGTGGAAGTATATTAATATCAGTAAAAGACTACGTGGATTTAGCTAGAGTAGATATAGATTCCTATGTAGGTAATAGTGAACAAATTTTATTAAGAGGTGCTTGAGCCACAGAAAGTCATAGGGATACCAAAACGCCAAAACTTCTGTTCTCATTGTTTTAAAGTTTAAAAAACAAAAAAATGAGAACAAAAGTTATCTGACTGGTA
>NC_042999.1:81703746-81711246 GCF_006345805.1 Octopus sinensis
TTGAATTCCATGGCAATATTTCAAATAAACATGTTACAATTTTAGTCAATTTTGATCTCCGTTTTATGGATTTTACAATTATTTCCAAACAAATCAATTCAGTCAAAAGTTGCTATTTATTTCATGATAAATTTTATAAAATTTTAGAGTATATTTTTAACGCTATACTTGACAGAACATTCTGATATCTTAATAGTATACAGAGAAACTATAAATTAGAGCAAATTTTTATTGACATATTACATGACTGAGATGCGTACAGGTGAAATATTTTCGATTTGAAAAATGTATGGTTAACATTCTGTTTGTCACTCATTATCCAATTGTGTTTGCATTGTGAAAAAACAGAACGTATTTTCAAATTATGTTTCATGCGTCAGCACATTTAAATTTATATTACATTCACACAAAATCACACATTTTGTGATATACATATGTAGATGTGTTTTACTGAGCGATTTACTTTTTACAATATTCGGCTGAATTTTAAGGCTGGAGTAGGAATTACAAAAAATCATCCATTATTTTCCCTTCATACCATCCATATATATTAATATTATACTTAGAGCATGCATTAATATACCTGTCTAGTTGGGAAGTGAGTTATCCGGTGGTTACGGCGTTGCAATCATTGTCGTATGATCGTAACTTACAGACATAGACTGACGGCTGCAGTGTACACTTGAGCAAAGGCACTTCACTGATATTATTGTAATCAACTATAACTAAACTATAACTAAACTATAACAGAACTATAACTAAACACTATAGAAAATATGTGTAAACTCTCTCGCTCCAGCTGTCAGATACCTGATGTTCATCTCAGTCATGTTTGCGAAGATCGAGACTATCTATATATGTACACAACTACATAGGTACGTAAGTCAGTTAGATAAAGTGTGGCGCAAGCTACTAATTCGCACTCGCTTGTGCGTGATGTTCACGTCTATGTGCATGGTATTTTCTGATTTACCCATTGTCTATCTTGAACTTCCTTGCCCAGTTTTTTAATTACTGTAGTTTCTGGACTATAAGTTTGCATGTCATTTAGATGTTGAAATTTAATTCAGAATGTATTTAATAAGTTTCCATTCTTATCTCCAAATGCTCTGCACAAATACCTGCTTCTGCTATCTCTAAGCCTTCAAGGAAATAGAAAGCAGTACTCTGCTTTGCACATATTTTCTAGAAAACATTGTTTTACTTGTAAAATATATATCCTCTGATAATATTCTAATTTCAGAAGGAATCTTCAATTGATATAACTGACATTTATTTTTCTCGTGTTTTACTCTAAACAAGAAACCATTAATTTTCTCGTTGTCCTTGATGGACTGGATAATACATTTAACTTCAAAGGCACAATATTATATCTTTACATTAATATTCATTTCTTTATTCGTAAACTTTAGTTCAGTTATAAATATTAATCTAAACCTTCTTTAATAATATTTCCCTCACCAGTTTCTTTACACATAATTTACTTTCTCTACTTTATCGACCACTTTTATGTGTGCCCATGCCTGGTATAATTTTCGCATTTTCTCCTTACGTTTTATCTTACATTCATTCACGCCACAATATGTATGCTACATATTATCTAGCAATTTGCCACCTGCAGAATAATTTAAATATGTTTATATATACAGGATATATTGGATAACAAGCCCCATAAATTTCTGACCGCATCCGCACTCCACCTCATTTAGATTTAGAGCTTTATTCGTAACTTCATAAGGAATATTATTTTCATTATTTAGGATTACTATTTCCTGTGTTTGTACAACTCGCATCGTGCAGCAATTAGTTTCCATATTATATAAAATATTTTCAATTGGGAACCATACACGACAAATATCACGAAATCTATCAATATCACCACATTATGTTAATTCTCACTTATCTCTAAAATTGTAATCAAGATATTTGTGATATATAAGCGAGCCATTCATTTCTCCGAGGCATTTAGGACTCGTTATCGTTATCTGAAGATTCGTTAAATATTTTTTCCGCGGAGATATTTTTTCGTACTTCTAATTTTCATGTACATCTCTGTAGGAACAAGAGATATGACATTGTATTTTGTGTTTCATATAAGAACAATCATACAAATGAAGATCTTTTCCTTTCCTAAAGCCTTCAGTATTGATTGGTTATGATTCGTTCAGTGTATTTTTGTGTAGAGGTTAGATATTTTATCCCTGGATTTAGTAGATATTTTCAGAATCTTTCCAAATACAACAGCAACTCTAATTTTACTACATACAGAGATCATAGAGCTAAATGTTAACGATCCGATTCGGTGGAATTGCGAACATGCACTTTTGAAAATACCGCAGTCATGAGCCTGCGTATATAAATTACTTTTTACCAACAGCCATTTTACTGACTTCTAAACACATTATACGTATCTAAGGTAGCTCGTCGCACAAATTTCAAAATGATAAATTATCGAGACAAAGTACCCAGTGACGTCCTTCACCTCCACTAAGGGGCAATTTTATGCTCCAAAACATGCTTGAAAATGTTCCATGTAGTTTTTCAATGTCATTAAACTAATTTTAGGTATTTGCTATTGTAGCTTTCTCACTTTACAATTATTTCCAGTAAGCTTTTAAGTGCTGTGTTTATGAAATAGATTACGGATTAGCCGAATATTGATTTTAATGCAGATAACAATGTGAATAACTTCTATTTTCAATTTATAGATACGGATATATTAATGTATCATTCCATCTGCACTAAATACAAGAAGGAAATTAAACACATTCTTATAACGGACATAGTATTTAACAAATCATTCACTACACAATGTTATACTACTATAGTACTTCTAACTTTACTAAATGCATATTGAGATTTTTCTGTCGGAAAAAGGTGTGAAGCTTAATATATAAGCTATCTTGTGATCACTGTGCATGCAAAATTTCCATAGTATTTTCGATGTGTCTTTGTCTGAGACAAGTGGAAAACATAAGAGTATCTGAAATATATTTCTAATGGGTTGAAATCGGTTAGTTGTACGTATGTATAGTAGATCTGCGATATCATTATGTGTCATAATGGATTTTATCGGAGCTAGTGTAGGATATGCCATATTTTTACTGTACAATTATTCTCATACGTTATTCAACACATATGATGTGTATCAAATATACTTATTGTTTATAAGTTGCAATTATATCAGTAATATTGTTGCTTTGTTATTCCATCCAGATTATGTAAATTTATCCAATCGTCACAAGGAATATGTTCCGGTATCTAGTTGTCGGAAATATTTTTCATGTAAATTTAAACTTGAGTGATTCTTCAATATGGTCATCGTATGCCATTTTTGTATTTACCGATTTGGCTGTTTCTGCAACATTTCACACTCTACTCCATTGTTTTGAGAATTATGATCATACCATATCAATTAATTTGCTACCATTAGTATAATACACAAATAGTGCATATCGCAAGTCAGTTTTAGTGGTGTTGTATTTACAGAGTCAAAATCTTGCAGTTAACTATATATACAAATCGGAATTTGCTTATGTATGTAAATGCGAGATTACAATTATTTCCAAGCGATTAATAGGTATTCGTTCTGTTTATTATGAATATTTATTTAAAATTCTTGCACAAGTTCAGTAAGTACTCAACTGGAACTTACGTTATTGACCCCGAACTTGGCGGAATTTGAACACAAGATCTAAAGACGGACAAAATGCCGCTAATCATTTGTCTGGAGTACTCACGATTCCATCAGCTTGTCGCCTCTGTTTTTTTTCTAAATGTTAAGATTTGCGGAAATTTCCCAGTAAGGTACATTGTCGAATTGCGACTTACATTTTAATTAGGATGTTTATGCTTTCCTGATGGTCGTTTAGAAATAAAGATATTCAGTTGATTACGATATAACTATCTGTCCTGTCAGAGTAGATTCACCGAACGTATGGTCGTTTTTACATAATTTTGTGATGTATTTACTGTATAAGTATGACAATTTCTGATATAATTCCATCATCCTCAGATAAGTTCCTGTGAATAATACACAAAAAAGATATTTTGTATACTAGTGTCACAGTAATAGCATAGACTTGCATGGACCTGTCACACACGAAAACATACCTATATGCACGAACACACAATGATACCGAAAACCACATATGTTACATAAACATAGTCAACGTACAAATAAAAAAATCTGCATACAGATAGAGTAAAAATGAGAGAGGTACCGAGAGGCAAGGTGTGTGGGAGATAGTGACCGAAAAGTGTACGATAATTCCTTCCTACACTAGGCACCAGGCCCCATATTTTGGGGTAGGGTCCAGTCGATTAGATTGATCCAGTGCGCAACTGGTACTTAATTTATCGACCCCGAAAGGATGAAGGCAAAGTCGACCCCGGCGGAATTTGAACTCAGAACGTAGCGGCAGACGAAATACATATTTCTTTACTACCCACAAGGGGCTAAACACAGAGAGAGGGAACAAACAAGGACAAACAAACGGATTAAGTGAATTACATCGACCCCAGTACGTAACTGGTACTTATTTAATCGACCCCCAAAAGAATGAAAGGCAAAGTCGACCTCGGCAGAATTTGAACTCAGAACGTAGCAGCAGACGAAATACCGCTAAGCATTTCGCCCGGCGTGCTAACGTTTCTGCCAGATCGCCGCCTTCAAGTATACAATAATTGAAGCAGAAATTTAGGCAGATGAACTAAGAGAACGATAAATACGAAAGTACGTAGGAGGAGGGTCCATTCAATACGGATAAAGTACGCACACATACTCTCAAAAATGTGTCTCATTGTGTATTTGTATTTATGTGTAGATTACAGTGAATATAAAACCTTCAGCTTTACCAACTAATTTATTTGTCATTTTACACACAACTATTGAACATTTCTCACTCAATCATTTGACGTAGTTCAATATGCTTACAGCATACGAAGACACACAAACACATTTACATATACCAATGTAGCATTCTGTAAGTTCTCCTTAACGTACATGTACTCTAGGAAGCTTCAAAAGTGCAGTATTCGGCTCGAGAATGCATCTCGTATAGAAGTATAATACAACCTAATACCGAAGAATATCAATAGTGAACGCCAAGCGATCAGGAGCGGCGGCAGAATTGCTAAATCCTGATTTTTGTCTCCTTAAGGTAATGACACACATACACGCGCACACACATATTTACATACACTCGCGCGCACTCTCTCTCACACACACACACATACACTCACACACCACTTATGCATGTATGTTTATGTATGTATGTGTGCGTGTGTGTGAATGCATGTGCGTGCGTTTGTATGCTTGTGCGTGTGTGCCTGTTCATATAAATATTTCACATATTTACTAAGCTGTCGATTATAAACCACTGGAATATATATTTCTTTACTACCCACAAGGGGCTAAACACAGAGGGGACAAATAAGGACAGACAAACGGATTAAGTCGGTTACATCGACCCCAGTGCGTAACTGGTACTTAGCGTTTCTGCCAGCTCAGGCAGCGAGCTCGCAGAATCATTAGCACGCCCGGCGAAATGCTTTGTGGTATTTCGTCTGCCGCTGCGTTCTGAGTTCAAATTCTACCGCGATCCACTTTACTTTTCATCTCTTCGTGGTCGCCTATAATGTCATATTAATCATATATAAACTTCTACATTTTAGAATTTGAGGTTTAATTAATTACTTGTTAATTTATTAAATTTTGTTGATATAAAAGTTTTATTATTTTAAAATCACGGTACTTTAGATGTGTAAGTCCATTATTTATTGGGTGTATTTTATGCTATCGTCTACTTCAATGAATTATTCGATAAATTGTTCATATATGTTATAGCATTAGTTTGTTTCGTTCTCCAATAAAATTTACATGTTCTTTATTTCTTAAACTAAGGCGGCTAGCTAGCAGAAGCGTTAGCACACCGGGAGGTATTTCGTTTGTCTTGACGTTCTATGATCCAATTCCGCCGAAGGCAACTTTGACTTTCAACCATTCATAATTTAAGTACCAATTGAGTACTGGGGTTGATCTAATCGACTAGCCACCTCCCCAAAAATGTTGGATCCTGTGCCTAGAGTAGAAAATAACAAAATTCGTTTGTTCATTATTTCTTAACTTAAGGCGGCGAGCTGTCAGAAACGTTAGCACGCCGGGCGAAATGCGTAGCGGTATTTCGTCTGCCGTTACGTTCTGATTTCAAATTCCGCCGAAGTCGACTTTGCCTTTCATCCTTTCGGGTCGATTGAATAAGTACCAGTTACGCACTGGTGTCGATATAATCGACTAATCCGTTTGTCTGTCCTTATTTGCCCCCTCTATGTTTAGCCCCTTGTGGGTAGTAAAGAAATAGGTATTTTGTCTGTCTTTACGTTCTGAGTTCAAATTCTGCTGAGGTCGACTTTGCCTTTCGTGCTTTCGGGGTCGATAAATTAAGTACTAGCTGTGTACTGGGTTTGATCTAATCGACTCGCCCCCTTCTGCAAATTTTCGGCCGGGCTTGTGCCTAGAGTAGAAAAGATTATTTCTTAACTTAGTGTTAACTTTAGTACTCAGTGCCTCCGCTTTTTTTTTTTTTTGCTCTAATTAATCAGCTGCGTATAAATTCTGAAAATAAATTTTTTTCTGTAGGTTCTATTTTCGAACGAGTTGTTTTTCAGTAAAAAACATTTAAAGTTTGTTCGCATTAGGTTTTGGAACGTGACATTTTACTTATATAAGTATTTCAATTTTACTGTAGGTTTATAAGCCCATTGGTTAGCGTTGTAATATACGTGTTCTTAGCTTTCATTTTGATTATAGAAAAACTCATGGCTTAAAATTTTGGCGCAAAGCCAGCAATTTTGTGAGAGGGCGCATGTTGCTTATGTGTATATTTGTAGTTATCTATGCGATTATAGGCCCATTGTTAACGTGGTATATGTGTTCTTTCTCTTCACATTATGGAAACATGGTTTCAAATTTTGGCGCAAGGCCAACAATTTATGTGAAGAGATGGTAGTTATTGTATGGAACCCCAAAATATGAAAGGCAAAGTCGACCAGGGAAGATTTTAAACTCAGAAATTAAACATGAATGAAATGAGCTAAGAATTATGTCCGGAGTGCTAAGAATTATGTCAGTTCACTGCCTTATTAAACCGAATAGAAATAATACTTAAAACGTAACGTGAGGAAATACAATCATGAATAGGAGTAGGTAAAAAAATTGCTGAAGTCGCTAACAAAAACTGCGTGTACGTTAGCTACAGTTAAATCAAATGCATATCATAAACTTGCGAAATAAAAATTTCAAACTAATAAAATAAACATGTAAAGCTGGTCGGTCAGAACGTTATTACTTTTCATAATAACAAGAATCTATTGGATGAAATCGATTGACCTTTGACGGTAAAATATAACTATTGAAAATTCAGTCGAAATTTAATTAAAGACTAAATGTCATAAATTGCGTATATTCATGGAACTAGGAATAATAACGATAGAGAATAA
>NC_042999.1:81716246-81726246 GCF_006345805.1 Octopus sinensis
ATTTAATAAATGAAGACTCAATTTTATCACTTTACGACAGAGAATCTGTTTAAACATAATAAACTATGAAGATTACGCTACATGTTTTACTGATATAACAAAAAGCCATGCACACATATACACATATTGCTTTATCAACTAATTATCACATGTCGATATATATCGCTAAACACTACATGATGACTTAACTGTTCTTTCTGTGGACTGTTCGCCCGATGAATTTTAGGATTCGCAAAATTTTTCCTTTTCGTATTCTGCTATCATATTGTGTCGCAAAAAAATCGTTTCGCATAAGTTCCCATAGTCGTAGTTGTACCATGAAATTTTCCATTAAATTGACCAACTAAGTTACTTGATGCACAAAAGTGCAAATGGTACATCCTCAAACCCAGGTCAAATAGGAATGACTTCTTTTGGAATGAAACGATCCTATTCGTGTTATCTATTAGAAAAGTGGTCAAGCAGCCCATGTTGAAAGTTTTATCATGATACCAACAATCAACAGGGTTGTCAAAATGTTGTAGGGAAGAGAAGGAATATAGTTTTCACATGAGAAAAGTTACAAATCTTCGGTAAGGAATTTCAAATATTAATAAGACATAAGTGGTGTGTCTTTCCTAAAACAAATGTGAGGTTCCGTCACCATCATATGTAGGTGTATGTATAGGTATCTGGCTGAGTATTTAGGTATATAAATATCTCTCTCTTTCTCTGTCTGTCTGTCTGTCTGTCTGTCTGTCTTCTCTCTCTCTCTCTCTCTATATATATATATATATATATATACATATATATTACTGGTGAAGGCCGGTTTATAGGGTTAGCCTAGATTTATCGCCATAAAGGATAACTAGGCTAACCCTATAAACCGGCCTTCACCAGTAATATGTACATATATATATATATATATATATATAAAGGTACCCATAAAGGGTACCTTTATGGCGTTACTTCAGATGCTAAGACATGTTGGCCTGTGGTGCCTTTAAAATATGGAGGGGGAAATAATACAGATATTAAAAATGGAGATGATCTCTCATGCTGTTCAGCAATCAATTTCCAACTGTGGTGTAATTATCGTTAATAACGTTATTATCGCTATTATGCTTGCATTTCAAGAGATTCCTGTTACCGTTTGGGGAACCGCATAAAAGCGATAATAGCAGTATTAGCGATAATGATACCACAGCTGGAAACTGATTGCTGGTGAGAGTGGGAGATAACCCCTATCTTTTACCCTCATAGCCGACAGATGGTATAGCTGAAGGAGGATGATACTGCCGGAAACCGATAACCAACACCAAAGGGAGGTAATTCCCATTGTTTATATCTGTATTGTTCCCTCTATATTTTAAAGGGGCCACAGGCCAACAAGTCTTGCGAGAAAACCTGTGTAACCCTATAAATCGGCCCTCACCAGTAATAAATATACATTGCTCTACGTCTTAGAGTGTGCTTCTTTTCGTGCGAAACTTTACACAACAACCACGAAACAAACGGTTAAAAAATGTGGACACCCAAACTGTGGAACATGTTTAAACCTAGTTGAAGGCTCGGATTTCCTATTCAAGCAGGGTGAAAGGTTCACAATTAAAACCAACTTTACTTGTACCTCTGAGAATCTAATTTATGTAATAACCTGCTCGGGTTGGTGACATTGCTCTATAGGACAGACAAGTATGCCATTGATACGGAGAACTACTCTACGTAAAGTGCAAATCCAGTTCCCGCAATACAGACAGATTCCTTTAAGTAGACACATAGAGAGATGTGCAAGTAACAACAAACCAAATTTCACAGTTTTCCCCTTCTACAAGTGCAAAGATACAATTTCTTTACAAGAACGTTTAAATAAAGAAAATTTATTCATCGAAAAATATGAACGCATAACCAACATAGATCCCTATACATATTTTAATTTAAGAATAAATAGCCATTACTGTACACATTTCTCCCCACTACTCTAATTTTTAAAAATTATTCTTTATATGTATATATACATATATATGTATGTATTCCCCCCTAGCGAAAGATGAATAATCTTCTCCCCTGACCACAATAATAACGGTAACTAATTAACTCCCCTTAGATTTTTCTACTTTTTGAATCATTCATCCATTAACTCCACACGTAAAGGGACAAAATTATTCTTATTATTATTAGTGAAAGAAGAAACGGTCGACAAACACAATATAAGATATATTAAAATTTATATTAAAACTATGTAAAGTGTGTGCATTTTCGTACTTTATTTTATATATATGTATGTTTGTATATATATATATATATATATATATATATATATATATATATTATATATATTATATATATATATATATATATATATATATATAATATATATATATATATATTTGATATATATTAAAAATATATATGTGGATGTAATATACCTTGATTTTGCAAAAGCTTTTGACAAGGTGGATCTTGGTTTGATATGCCACTAACTGCGTGACCTCGGCATAGCTGGAAAACTTGGAGTGTGGTTACATGACTTCCTGAAAGATAGAAGTCAGGCAGTAGTGGCTAATGGAGCCACCTCTATGAACACACAAATAGTGAGGGGAGGTTCCACAAGGTACTGTCTTGGGACCACTGCTTTTTATAGTGGTCCTCTCAGATATGCCATCAAATGCCCGGATAGCCACTCTGGTAAGCTATGCAGATGATACGAAAGTCTCACAGAAAATACAGAACCCCAGCGATGTTGCACACCTGCAGCAGGAGTTGGACTCAATTTACAGATGGGTTGAGGATAATAATATGCAGTTTAATGCTGAAAAATTCCAGGCCCTGAGCTACCAGCATCCAGAACTGAATATTAAACCTACAAGGTACACCGCTCCACAGGGAATTTCAATCCCAGAGCCTAAGTCGGTGAGGGACCTGGGTATCGACATGAGTGATGATACCTCTTTGCAAGTGCACATTACCAGGATGGCGACAAAGTGCAGACGACTGGCTGGCTGGATCCTACGAACATTCAGAACCAGAGATAAGGAAACCATGAGTGTCCTCTGGCGGACATTCGTACTCAGCCGCCTGGATTACTGCTCACAGCTATGGTCACCCACCAGTGTGAGATTAACAGCGGACCTTGAAGCAATCCAGAGAAGATTCACAAAGAAGATCGTCTATTTGCAACAGCTCAGGTACTGGGGAAGGTTGAAACAGCTAAGACTCTACTCCCTGGAGCGAAGACGGGAGAGGTATGCAGTAATATATATCTGGAAGATACTGGAAGGAATTGTGCCAAATTTTGGCATTGAAAGCTACACCAATGCCAGAACGGGATGACACTGCATGGTGCCAAAGATCCCAGCAGTGCCATCACGCCTCAGGACCAGTTACTGCAACAGCCTGGTTTTCAAGGTCCCACAACTTTCTAATATTCTCCCAAAGAGTCTGAGGAACATGCACAAAGTAGGTGTAGGGGTTTTTTAATCAAAGCTGGACCTCGTCCTGTCGAGAGTCCCAGATGAGCCTATCTCACAGCAAGAGGTGCAAATGAGAGTAGCTGTATCAAACTCAATTCTTCATCAAGTGCGACATATTAGAGGAGGCTTCTAGTAATATCAGTGTAGCGCAAAACGGCGGCCGCAGCTTTGGGCTGAAACTTTAAATTTAAAAAAAAATATTGATATATATATATATTTAATATATATATATATTTAATATATATATATATATATAATATATATATATATATATATATATATATAATATATATATAATATATATATATTTAATATATATACCTATGTGTGTATACCTGGGAGTATGTATGTAAAATTAGGGTAAGAATGAGAGAAAGACAGAGGGAAAGAGATAAAAGACAAAAATATTTACAGTAAGGAGACTATAACTATAACAGATAATTATCTTTATGTGGGATATTATGTACACACTTTGTTTCGTAAGAAAACGTCAAAGTAAAAATTGATATTTTCTTCTGACAAACGAGATTTCGAATATTGTTAATAACACCCTTTTAAAATAATAACACTTGCCTTAAGATTAAACGACATCAATGTCACAGTAAAGCAGTAAATATTAATTTGCTCTCACAGCTTTAGTAAGCCCAGTGTTGATAAGAGATTTAGTGATGTGTTTATCTGAAGGCTACTGATTGGATTTCACAGACCAGCTGAAAAATAAATTTCTTATATCAGCTTCTAAATACACAAGCTCTCTTACAGTATTTTAGTACTGGTTAGATAACTGGCAAACAACTACAGTCCTCTTCATAATTCTATCCATGCAAGTTGCAATGGACAACAGATAGCCAGTAGCTAGAAAAAATCTTTTCAAATTTTAGGCTTAGTTTCACCCCATCCACCGACACATATACACGCATATATGTGCAAGTATCTATACATCTCTCTCTCTCTCTTTCTCTCTCTGTTTATATATATGTAGCTTGATTACCAACCACATGGTTCTGGGTTCAGTCCCACTGTGCGGCACTTTGGGCGAATGTCTTCTACTCTAGTCTCGGCCGACCAAAGCCTTGCAAGTAGACGGAAACCGAAAGAAGCCCATCATGTATATAAAAATATGTGTGTGTATAAATGTTTGTGTGTCTGTCTGTCCCCCTACCATAGCTTGTTCGTGTGATTACGTCCACCTTACTTAGCGGTTCGGTAAATGAGACCGATGTAATAAATACTAGGCTTACAAAGAATAACTAGGCTTACAAAGAATTACTACGAAATTTGGTGAGTCATGTGTCTTGATCGTATATATATGTTGTGAATTCAGCCAGTTTATACTACAAATTATATTAATAGATTTGCATTTGAAGGCTTAAGTCTCGTATTACTGTGCACTGGGACATACTGAGACGTTTTCTACTTCTATGTTTAGTATACAGCTCAGCAGAGTAAAGATCTTGAGCTTCTTCTCATCCAATATGACGTTGTCCACCACATCCATTAAATGCTTGCAAAATCAGTTTATTTCATAGCGGATATACTCTCGAATTTTTTTTTTAGGAAATAAATATATTTCAAAATCGATGTTATATTAGTTTTTATTTCTAAAGGAATCGATGAAACATTTCAACGAAGCTTTAAGTTTACATGCAGTTAAACATAAGCATTTTAAAAATTTCATTGTTATATCATCAATAGAAAAGAAATAATTTGCTTTCATTCCGCTACTCCAAGCAATATATATTATAGTCATTCAGAATATTGTCCTATAATGCAATTCGGCCCACAAACTATCCGAAGACACCACTACACTCTACTCACTCTTAGTAATAGACTCAAGACCTCCAGTAATGCTCAAATACAACTTTTATACACAGTCGTATTAAAAATGTCATACAAATCATAGGAAGAAAGTGATATTATTTTCCACTCTACTAAAAAATGGATTCTGTACCAAATGGATAATTAATCATAGAGTCTATGAGTGTTTGATGAATAATCTAAGAAACGATGAGCAAACGAGACATAAAAGCAACCAGCCTACCAATCAATGATACGTCTGAACAATTTGGCTCCCAAACAAAGCTACTTTAACCGAATAAACTAATAATCTCATAGCGGTCGTCGTACCAAACGTATTCAATGTACAATTGTTCCGATCTACCAGACAGAACATACAACTCAGTACTAAGCTGATTTAACTGTCTTTCATAAAAATTGTTCAATATTTAGTAAGTTTGATATATATATATATATATATATATATATATATATAATATATATATATATATATATATATATATAAAACTACTATTAATCGATATAACTTAAATTATTCAGAAAGCTTTTAATTTTCCAACCTATACCTTAAGTGATCAGACACACGTATTGACCATTCATCTATTATCATAATATTATTAGCCAGAATAAATGAGAAACCTTTGGAATTCTCTTTGCATTAGAAGCAATTTTGGACTCGATTAAAATTTAGCATGGTAGCCAGTATTCGGCAGAAGTGAGCAAATGAGTTGGAATATATATGTATGTGTATATACTCTTTTACTCTTTTACTTGTTTCAGTCATTTGAATGTGGCCATGCTGGAGCACCGCCTTTTAATCGAGCAACTCGACCCCAGGACTTATTCTTTGTAAGCCCAGTACTTATTCTATCGGTCTCTTTTGCCGAACCGCTAATTGACGGTGACGTAAACACACCAGCATCGGTTGTCAAGTGATGTTGGGGAGAGAAAGAGACACACAAACATAGACACACACACACACATATATATATATATATATATATATATACGACAGGCTTCTTTCAGTTTCCGTCTACCAAGTCCACTCACAAGGCTTTGGTCGGCCCGAGGCTAGAGTAGAAGACACTTGCCCAAGGTGCCACGCAGTGGGACTGAACCCGGAATCATGTTGTTGGTAAGCATGCTACTTACCACACAGCCACTCCATATATTATATATATATATATATATATATATATATATATATATATATATATATATAGTCAACCAAATAAAAGATAAATTAACTACATTAAAGGGCGGCTTCCATTGCGTGGTCTGTCTATTCACATCTAGAAGTACAAGCCTTCAGGATGCAGACTGAATAAGAAAAGAGTCACAATTTAATGAATATAATCTTTCCACAATTGTCGAAATAAATGCAGCATTTGTATGCTTTATTTGTGTGAATATAGCCCCTTTCTATGGAGTACGCAATCTATATAGCAAACTGAATCAGTAGTTAAAATGTCTCCCTCTCATCCTAGATATATGGCTAATTCATACAGTAAAATATTTTTCTTAGATTTTAAAATGTCCCTGTTAACGCAGACGCTAATAAGAACACTAAGTCTAGTACAACGTATTGTATGATCATCAACCCATCCATGGTTCATTTGTGCAAGGCTGACTTATATACAGGTTAGCGGAAGAAAAACAAAACCTCCTGAAGAGTTGATGAATACATGCACTTCGACCCATTTAGAACATTGCGTTTGTATGAATATAAGCATCAACATATTTATTTGCATATGCAAATTATGCATATATAATTGCTCTGTCTAAGGCTTTTGGAATTTAATTTTATATAATGACCGCCTTTCTTGGTTTTTACCATTTGGACAAGTTAAAATTCCTTGAGTGTTCCCTGCGTGCTTCACAGTCTTGAGTGATTATCAATTCGTTATACCACAAATTTTCAGCCACCATTTACATTTCATCGGAAAGGAAGAGTGGAAATACATAGTAAGGTGATATTTTATTTTGTTGTTTGACGTATCGAGAGCAAATAGGACAAATAAACACGGGTTCCACACTCTTTATTTTGAATCTTTCAGGTTAACGGCAGGAAAGGAGTGGCCTTGAAGGGCCAGATGCAATTTTCCAATCACATACGCTTCTGCGCCATCCATTCAGGTGTTTGTAAGTGACTTATACAACTTAGACATCCCAGCATTCGAGTATAACATCCAGCATGTGACAACAAGACAGAGAATCTATTACGTCAGCACACATCTGTTAATTAATTAACTTGAGTAGATTGAGCAACAGCAACAACAAATAAATTGCCTTACTTAAGAAAAATGTGCGCATCTTAGAAAACTAAGATCAAATCACATCATTTGTGTTTGCATATATATATGGATGTGTGCATGTGTTTGTCTATGTGTGAGCAGGTGTGTGTGTGCTTTTGTGTGGTTGTATATGCACATGTGCATACCTACATATGCCTGTATGTGCATTTGAATATTTAGTCACTGAACGCACATAGATTTAATTCACATACATTATGATACACAATGTGTCAATTAGCTAATGCATTTCGCTATGTGATGTTCATACCTGATACAATAAGCCTTACATTTATCAAAATTATCAATGCATTTTCTTTTGCAGTTGAGTTGAACTTTGAGGCTAATATAGTCGAATGCGAATGGGGAATTTTGTTAGGCTTGCAGGCGTTTGGATCAACGGAGACAAATGAAATACTTTGAAGCAGTAATTTGCCTTTGGCAGTGTATAAATACCTATAATTGGTAAATATCATTATCTGAGGAGAAACGATGAGATATTAAAAAAAGAAAAACATTACTTGCGTAGTTATAATTCAGAGTATGACGTCATGATATATAAAGAATGTTTTGTATGTTAGAGACCATACACATATAAGGCATACATAGTGCGAAAATGACAGAATCAGAACATCAGGCAAATTAACATTTAGCTTTTCGTCACTCAATGAACGTCCACATTTTCGAAACCGACCGAGGTACATAATAAATTTTATAGTCCTCATTTACACAGAAATATACCATAAATATATGCACATCTATCTATCTATCTATCTATCTATCTATCTATCTATCTATCTATCTATCTATCTATCTATCTATCTATCTATCTATCTATCTATCTATCTATCTATCTATCTATCTATATACCTCTCTCTCTCTCTATCTATCTATCTATATACCTATCTCTCTCTCTCTCTCTATCTATCTATCTATATACCTATCTATTTATCTATCTATCTATTGGGTCATCCCATAAATAATCCGTGTTTTATATTGCTGTTATTTTTCAAAATTAAAATGAACAAAGTTATTTTTTAATCTAAAATATACTCCCCTTCATTTTCTACAATGCTCTTCCATCTGTCTGGTAGACTTGCAAGGGCCCTCTTCCAAACTTCGCTTGCCCGCGACGAAAAATACTCCTTCAGTATTGATCTGACCCCGTCTACAGGATTCATATTTGTCCCTCCAAACGATTCTGTGAGATTGCAGAATAAATGATAATCATATGGGCAATGTCCGGCGAATATAGTGGGTGGGGTATCGTTTCCAATTCAAACTGTTCCAGCTTCTGGAATGTCATCCTCGCTGTATGTGACAAAACATTATCCTAATGGAAGAACATTATCCTGATGGAAGATGCCAGTGCCGCTGGACTGGCTCCTGTGCACGTAGCACGTAAGAAACAGCATTTGAGCGTGGTCGTTGCCGGTACCGCCTGACTGGCCCTCGTACCGGTGTCACGTAAAAGCACCCACTCGGAGTGGTTGGAGTTAGGAAGGGCATGCAGCTGTAGAAACTCTGCCAGATCAGATTGGAGCCTGGTGCAGCCATCTGGTTCGCCAGTCCTTAGTCAAATCGCTCAATCCATGCCAGCAAGCAAGCGGACGTTAAACGATGATGATACATACATATAGCCCCAATAACATATATATATATATATATATATATATATATATATATATATATATATATATATATATATATATATATTCTTTTCTTTTCTACTCTAGGCATAAAGCCCGACATTTTGAGGGAGAGAGCCAGTGGATTAGATCGACTCCAATATGCCACTGGTACTTAATTTATGGATCCCGAAAGAACGAAAGGAAAGTCGACCTCGGCAAAATTTGAACTCAGAACGTAAAGATAGACGAAATAATGATAAGCATTTCGCCCGGTGTGCTAACGTTTTCGCCATCTCGCAGCCTTAAAAAGGTATGAATTCTAAGAGGAAAAAATTTTATTCTATAAAATTTCTAAAATAGACAACATTTCTAGTTCGTCACTTTGAGTTCTGTTGTAAAATATATTGTCTGGTTGCCACAATATATATGCTTAACAATTATAGCCGACCATGTGAGGTACAAGATCTGCATAGCAGAACCCAACAACATTGCTGGAATTTAATGAGGGTTCTTGTTGTTCATAAAAACACCGCTTGCTACATGAAATTTAAAGTAGTTGAAATAAAATGGAATACTTGATGGGATGGAAGAATATTATCGCCCCTGAGACAATCAGTTATGTTTTCGATCATATATTTATGAGTAAATGAATCATATTGTTACAGAGTGTTGGTACATCAAAATGATATAGCATAATAGTAGGTAATCGTATCTGCTATTGAGTGCATTTTACTTTCAATGCGTAACAGTGGTAGCTTGTACATGACAATGATAAACTGCATCAGAATTCATCTGCATCTTGTGGCCCGTAATAATGATTTCTTGGGGG
>NC_042999.1:81731246-81746246 GCF_006345805.1 Octopus sinensis
TTTATGTATCGTTGGAATTCTTCCGCTCGATCTTTAAATTCCTATGTATTAAAATTCTGCTTGGGAAGCACTATGAGAAACAAATGGTTTAAAACGAACATTCATTCTGAATCGGTGAATGTTGTGGGGTTAGAACGAACAATCGACTGCCTTTCTGCTTATATTCATAGTAATGGCATCTTTTTTGCAGCGTTGATGAATGACGAGGTAGTAAAGGACGGTGTAAATTCTTACAGAATGGATGCATCTTCTAGTTTGAAATCATTCGTTGGGGCGGACCTACGAGTTACTCGAAGTTCGAGATGTGAAATCCCTTTCGGACGGAAGATTCCGGTTCCTTGTTTTCACATAGATATCTTTCACATTATGTAGCTTTTTGCTATATATAAATGGAAAATATATCTATTAAATTCATTCCTTCTTCATACGTACCCTCTCTACTGGAAACTTTCCATATCATGGGAACTTGCATCATACATTTTGTGGCGAAGAATTCCAAGTTATTTGCCTCAAATGACGATTACCACTACCAATATTACCAATATCTGAAAAGTCGACACAGCAAAGGAACATCTGTGTAGTCACTCGACTTCCTAGAAGTAGTAATCTTGGAAACCTACCTTAAATCAGACTATACCGTTTTTAAAAATGGAAAGAAAGCTTTACATAAACTAGTCTTGTATAACCTTGATATTTCATGGTGTTCACGTCTGAAATGATCATCATTGTTTTTTGTTTTTTTTTTTTGTTTTTGCTTTTTTTCACCTCTGTGAAACACCACACAACATCATAAAGGTGATCAAAAACATGGAATCAATTTCCAGTTTCATTTTTCAAACATTTCCATGCTAATGGTCACCATTACGATAATATACTTCTTATATGTTCTTTCGGGTAAATTTCATTATATCTATCACATGAGATAACGTCGATGAAATAAATGTTGTTACCCTAAAAATTCCATAAATTAATATTTTCATCACTTTATCATTTCTCGTACTAGAATCAACTTTCCAAATTCTCTGTTACAAGCTTCGTCGTCGAGAAACGCTCCAACGCACACATAATCAAAGCTAATCTATCAAGAATCTATTGGCTAATTTTTTTCTTTTATATAGTCTATGAATGCTTTTCTGGTTTTCAACACCAATAAATAGCACTGTGTAGCGCCTAACGATGCACCAGTTTATGCAGATGATAGTATTTTAGAATCATACAAGCAGAGGTCAAGTTAGTGTAATGAAAACATGTGAAGTTTGACTAAATGAGGCTTTAATTAATTCAATGTTTTTTTTCTAGAATCCTCTTTTAACCGAGTTCATTATTTCGACAAGATAATTGGTTAGTTGCCTGCCATAGAAGAGTACATTAATGACTCTGTGTAAATGCTATATGTAATTGATGCTAAGCTCCAACGTTCTTCGTTGCCTAATGTGAATTCAGTATTTACTTGATCAATCCATCCATCCATAGATACACTAACACACCGCCCCACATACACATAGATTAATATATTTACATGTATAATGTATGCGCGGCTGTATGTGTTTATTTGTATGTATAAACGTTCTTGCGTGTTCGTGTGTGGGTGGCTGTAGTTTGTTGCGTAAGTATACATATATAGTATAAAATGATGTATGAGTGAGAGCATGTTCCTGAACGATGTGGAATAGTATGACGGACTCATTTTGAAGCCATCTTAATGTCTTAGAACCATATCCAAATACAAATTACACAAATAGAAGGAATTATCATCTCACTTTATTTAAATTAGCCTAATGAGCTAAACTGTAATTTCAATCTAAAATTCTTGCGTTTATTTGCTTATTGTTAAAAGTTTTATTTCTTATTCACACCTGAAAGTATTCAGTGCAATGATACTTGACATTGAGTTTAAGATTTGCGGAGCTTTTTAAATGCTCCATTTTATCACTGTGACACTAATATTGTTAAAGAAATTTCCCTAGAGTCGATTAATATCAAACCTCAGTAGATTTTAATCTCTAGCTTTAGATAATTTTATAAGTATATATTTGTATATTCATCAAATTTATTGTGCATCTGCAGGTGTGAGTTGTTTGTAAAGTTTGTCTCTGATATTTTTTTTACATTTCCACGCACGCGATAATGTTTTTTTTTAGATATTAGATTATATTTAACTCTTCTATTATTTTTGTATTTTGTGTTATCTAACTTACACATCCATTACAAAATATTTAGCTGCGCCGAAACATAAATATGAAATTTCATGTAGTAATCTTGTTACTTCGTTTACACTCATTTACACCGCTCTGAACAAATATTAAAGTCACTTATCACTTCATGGCCTATCAATATACGTGATTAAAATAAACATAGATAATTGAAACCTAACATTTAAAATGTGTGTTATCATGATTCCTAAGAGAAATTTTTGTAGTTGATTTGCTTTTCAAGATGTATATTGAAGTAAACAAAAAGGACATTATATTTTAATATTTACTCAATTTCTATTTTCTCCATCGATATCATAAGCCAATTAAGATAAAAATCACCTTCCAAAATAAAGGAACCAGATGTTACTGCATGTTATGTTGACAGTTAATGATATACAGTTTTTGTGATCAATCTTGAATTTAAAAAATTGGGCTCAACTTTCTTATACATAGTAAAATCTGATGTGTAACTTCGAAAATGACGTAAAATTACACACTTCCAAGTTATACGAATTTTCTACCGTTACAACAGTTTTAAATTTCATATGTTTGTTATTGTTATTTAATCTTAAAATTCTCTAGCAACAAAGATGACGAACTGGATAAAATTTTAGTAAGCTGAACATAATTCTTTGCGAGATTTGTTCAGGGACTTTACATTTTGTGTTGAAATGTCTCATAAGCCAGAGTTTCCTTTCGTACTTCTGCAAAATAAAATAGAATATCATTCAAGTATTCTGTCTGATTAAATTGCCTATATCACACAATGCAAATGTTTGATCCAACGGTGATGTTAGGATTTTTATTCAACCAAGATGGCGAAATTACTTGTTTATTAATATCGTACGTGTGTCCTACCAACAGAGAATATCAATAAGTTTTGTGTTCAACATAAAATAGTAAATGCAAAGCAATGTATACCAGAAGATTGCAGGTGAGAGAAATTCTTATGACAATGCAACGGGTTACACACAGCTTCGTAGAAATTCTAGGTTTGGGATGTAATAGAGACTATACACTTATATTTTTAACACAATTACAGAATTATAATATACTTGATAAAATAATTACGGTTACGCTTAACACTAATCTATCTATGCATCGCGGAGAAAAGGTTTTGCGATAACATTATAGTTCAAATATTACCAATATGGCGTTCATTCCTTTCAGGCGCTCACATTGTTACATTTGATATTCTTTATAATGTCTTGTGTACCTGATGAATTATATTCGGACAATTCGATCCGGTTTAGATTCAAGATCAGGGATACTGTATGATTATGTCACAAATATTTCCAATATTCAAATGTATTTAAATTATGTACTTAAAGCAATAGTGATGGTTTATGTATCATTAGTGTATATGTCGTTATAAACAGCTGCCTAGCTTCTTTCCAACCAAAAATAAAATAA
Source organism: Octopus sinensis (assembly GCF_006345805.1). NCBI lineage: Eukaryota > Metazoa > Mollusca > Cephalopoda > Octopoda > Octopodidae > Octopus > Octopus sinensis. The sequence goes on from NC_042999.1 coordinate 81,734,855, forward strand.
AATATAATTCAATGAAAGCATAAATTGAAACTAGTTGATCTTTACAGTTAGATCCGCTTTTCATATTATGATTAAATGTCATATTGGTTAATATAGTGCGTTATTTATCTTCGTAAGTGGTCTACACATTCCGAAATGCAATACTAAAATGAGAAATGCACTAAATTGAAAAATAGAACAGATAAAATATTCGTAGATGGAATAGCTTTATTTCTCGATCTGATCTAGTAGAGGTAATATTAGACTAAAGAAGAAAGGCATTCATATCCAGGTATGTATGTGCAAACAGTGATATATTTAAAGAGAGTTTGGAAATGTTTAATTTCAAGACAATTAAGTATTATTAGTTGCAAGTGAACTCTAGATAATATTTTTCAACATTATCTGTTTCACAACTTTGCCCCATATGGTATTTTCTTACACAGGTATTTTCTTATACCGAGGTAGTTTCATGTAGAAATACTCCTTTGGTTTTGTTTGAGAATTTTTCTTATCTATTCCGTCTCTCGTTATTTGCTATTTCCAATAGAATGAATTCATTTTTTTCAGCAACGAAATAAGATTTCCAGACATTCTAAGTTGATAAACACAATGAAACATTTCTGTATTTACAATTACACACTTCTGGGTTATTGCAAAATCGCTTCTCTAGATTATGATTTATTTTTGTATTTACTTTCTCATACGTTCCATTTCAACTCTTGTTATCTCGTTTTGTCCTCACTAATTTCAGGCAGGTAACTTCGCTGTTTACTGCTATTCTACACACTGACGCCTAAATGGTGAGTATAAATTATAATTATTTTATGTTTTTGTGCAATTTTCGTAGTATGTCATCAGAAAGATTCATTAGTGTAATTTCTATTATCTGATGCCCAACATATTTCTAGCTGCCATATAGATGTTTATAAACATTACTTTTTGGGAACACTTCTATTTTCTATGACATATCGCTAATTAACTTACTGTGCATTATCCTCTATGTGTTTTTTTCTGATATTTTCTTTTTGGATAATATTCCTATGCAAAGACTTGTTCTTTATACTTCTACATCTATTGTTTTAAAGCACTTTAATCATATAATCTTCTTCACTTGTTTTGTATTTTTCTCAAATTGCTTTTTTTTTCTCTAGTGTTAAACATGACAATATGAATTTATTGTATTGATCATGAACCGATAACGAAATAAACGGTATCTGTGTTCTATACTCTTCCTTCTGTGTTTGAAACCGTAACGAAAGTTAACATGAAACAATTTAATTTCTCAGTAGTAGTTATGTAATTCTACGTCGATATTAATTCAATTGAGAAGTTGCATGAACATAAAACATCTCATCAACTCATTTCTTTATGTATAAACATGTTATTTTTGTGCACAGCAGAAAGTATCACGCTACATCCATCCATCAATACATCCATCCATTAATCCATTCAAACATTCATACATACTTAAATACAAGCGTACATACATGCATACATGCAAACACACAAACATACACATACACATACATGGCGCGTGGCTTAGTGGTTAGTACATTCGATTCACGGTTAAAGGTTTGTGAGTACAATTCCCGTAGACTCGTTGTATCCTTGTTCAGGACACTTTATTTCAAGTTGCTCCAGTCAACTCAGCTGGCATAATTGAACAGTACCAGTATTTCAAATTGCCAGCGTTGTCATATTCTGTATTACGCTGAATCTCCTACACAATTATGTTAAGAGTATATGTCCTTGTGGAGTGCTCAGCCACTTTCGTTCATCGGATCAACTGGGACCCTCGTCCTCGCAACCGACAGAGGTCTGGAGTATAATATATATATATACGAGGGGAAGTTAAGACTTATCCGCACTTTTGCCATAATATATCTTTATAATTGTCACACAACATTTTGGGCGAGTGTGCTTAAAGTTGGTACTATTGTGGTCAGTTGATCACAGTTTAAGCCTGATTGCAGCATTTTTCTTTCTGGCTTCACAGTGAAAGTATGGCCACTCCACTAGCAATGTTCACCAAATAAGAAGGACAAAGAGCAGTGATCTGATTTCTCTAGAAAATGGGTCTGCAATCAACAGTGTAAGATACATTGCTTTGATGGCTAACAACCTGAAACCAGAAATTCGCACCAAACGCACCATTTATGCACCTCGTAAATCATCTTTGAACGGTCCAAAGATATAGTTAGAAAGGGCGAGATCTGGGAAGACGTGTGTGGGCATGCAAAACTTTCTTCGACAATAAGTTCCGGCCTCTGGTGCAAATTTCTGGTTTCAATTTGTTGGCCAGCAAAACACTGTATCTTGCACTGTTGATCGTACACCCTTACATATATATATATATATATATATTATATATATATATATATATATATATATATGTTCGAGTCAGACGCCATGGTAGATCGTTAGCCACTATACACATTTTTTCTCTCCTTGTTTTTCTGTGTCCCTTTCGGTAGAAGAATGTAAGCTCGAAACGTAAAAGACTTTTTCTATTCCTGAGCGTTATATTAATACATCTGTTTGTTTTGTACACCACCTGTCTTCGTCTTTTTGTTTTTTCCGTAAACTCTCCCTATATGTATGTATTCTCCACTCCTCTCTCTTTTTTCTCTCTCCCTCTCTCTCTATCTTTCTATATATTATTTTCATTCAAAGAATGTTATTAAATACACAACTAGTTATCTCTGACCACATTTGTATTTCATCTTCTAAAGTATCTTTTGTGTGTTTATATATCATCTCAGTATCAAATCTATTTTGAAGACGTGTAATGCATTTAGGCATTTGCAGCATATTAGCAGCGTATATATCGCATATAGCTGGAGGGTTACAACTTCAACATTTTTTTATGGTTTCTATTCATTGTTATCTAATAGCGGTTTTAAGCACTTTATGTTTAATAGTTTCCTGAATTTCTGAGAATTCACAAATCAGTTTTTCCTCTCTACTCTAACATTAATGCCTCCAACTTTGGTATTTTCCAAAATATTCCATGAAATTATATTATTTCGGATTTCCCGATGAGGTTCTTTAATGCATTTCTTTATGACCTAATTTTTCTCATGTATAGCCCGGTGTTGCCCGGGATTAAGTTAGGATTATTAAGCTATTCAAGCGCTTTGTTTCAAAGCAAAATAAGTAACACCAACGTGAAATTTGAGCGAAATGTGTTGAAATTGGTGACTTGTTCTTTTTCTACATCTGTAAAACTTTGCTATAGGCAATATTGCGTATTCTGCCCTGTGGAGCCTACACAAAAAGTGCATTCCTACTGGCCACACGGGAGCAGGCCACCTAAAGTTGCCCGTATGAAAAGTACGGCTCATCAAAATGGATGACCGCCACCGATAGTGATTGGCCCTGGGGTTAGCTAATGGACATGGCGATCTGCGGTTGTTAAACGGAATGTCTGACCCCAAGGGATAAAGGTGGATCCTTGAAATGAAAACATTTCCCCCTTCCCGTACCCTGTAACAATGGTGGCCACAATAAAGTGGGACGTCTGGGACTTGACTACCTAGCAGATTCCTTTCCACTGTTTAGGCGGATAACGTGTGTACTCTTTATCCCATTTGAGTTTCATCGAATGATTGTGTAAGATATTCTTAACAATAGGATATATTGTAAGCCCACACGCACACACACACACACACACACGATTGCATTTGTTGTTGTGATGCGTGTACTCGTTTATCCAATTTGTGTTGTTGTTTTGAGTGGCAGGAGATAACTTTCAGCGAACTTGAATAGCGTGTTAGGAACTAGTTGAACTGTTGAAATGCCACATATCAAAAATACTTTAAATCACACAGGAAGAATAAATGATACAGCACGAAGTCATTGATTTGCTTCGATCACCGAGAAAGCAAAAGTACATACAGAGAATTTCATAAACGGAAATGAATAAGAATGGTGTGGCTGAAAATAACAGTCAAATAAAGAATTTAAATATTAAAACAAACAGAAACTAAGAAACAAAATGTGCTAGTTGCTAATTACATCATCACTAGGATTTTGTTTTCTAATTGAATAAACCAACATTAATTATCTAGCATTCAAATTTTCATTTAAAATGAAATATATAGAAAAATTAAATGTATACATATATTATATGTATACCATATGTACATTTCTTTCCGAGCGGTTCATCTTTGTTTTCCTGTATAATTAAAACTATTTATACATTTCTTTCTGTATAATAGTCGCCATTGCAGAGGACTTAACTCATGTTAGCAAACTTAAGGATTTCGCTGAGGTGGAAATTGGTAAACGTTATGGTAGAAAATCGATTTTTACCGCTATCCTCAGGTGCTTCGGGAACAATAATTTGACAAAAACACAGCCATGGCCGTGACCAATACCCTCCTAAAATTATAGCGACATGCGTTCTGATTTGTGGACGTGCATAAATTACATCCACGTACACACACACACACACACACACACACACACACACACATACACATACACACATACAAACGCACGCAAACACATCCTGCCTTTTATAGATATAGATTTACAATGTTCCATTTCTTCGTGGATTAAAATCTCACATTTGTCTTGGCGCAGGAGCGTCCAACACACGTGCAATCACACAGTCATACGCGCGCGCTCACACATGTGTGTACGTATATCTATCTCTGTGTGTGTGTGTGTGTGTGTGTGTGTTTGTCATCACTAGACTCTTATAGCAGCAATATTTTGCGTTCCATTTATCCACTTTCAATTTTTTTTTTCCTGTCGTATTTTGTAAAAACAAATCTTCATGTATATCATTTATTGTGTACAAAGTCACTTATTATCTATTACAGTTCTTAGTTTCTCTTTCCACATTTGAAAGAAAACGTTTTATTACGCATTTTATAGAAGATTGCTTCATTTCCATAACTCGATTTCTGCTCGTCATATTTCTTTTCTAAATTTTACAAATTCTTGTGAATGGCGGAGTCAACTATATATTAGGTAACGTGTAAATTAGCGAAAAATGTGTACCCATTCATCAGCCCTTCGATGTACACATGTCTAGAAAATTCTTTAAGAAATATCAACGCTAACTACGCTGAAATTACATCACATCATAGCACTGCAAACAGACCCGCCTTCTAAAAGTTGCTTGGTAGACGGTGATCTGGCCATATCAATTCGAAATTATCCTGTGGCTTGAAGAATTGTGGGATCTACTATAATATTCATGTATCAAACAATTATGGTATATCGTAGCCAGCTGTATTCTTAAATTAAATCTTATGGCAGTTACAATTATAATTGGAAGTGCAATAAGAATAATAATTATTATTTCCCTGTTTTTCATAACCATATATTAGCCTCTATTTTATAACTGATAGCGCCGTTCAGAGCAGAAACTGTTTCTTTCTTATGATTGATTGATTGATTCTAGTTTCAGCTTATGAGCTGTGGCCATGCTGGGGCACCGCCATTTGTAGGTTTTTTTCCATTACCATTTAAAATATATATGTGTATTCCTACAATATATGTTTTGTAACATAATTGTATACGGCCTCAAACCAGCATACCCGATAAATATATTTTGTTTTATATATCACGGCTTCGTCGTATATTTTAATTGCTATTATTATTATGCTTAAGGTGAAAGACGGTGAGCTGGTAGAATCGTTAGGAAGTCGGGCAGAATGATCAGCGGCATTTCGTCTGTTTTACCTCATTTTGGGGTCGATAAAAGAAGCACAAGCCGAGCACTGGGTTCAAAGTTATCGACTAGCCCCACTCCCTAAATTTAAAACCTCGTGTGAGGTGGAAGAATTGTTTGCTTACCGCCATATTTTCCGACTATATTCTGTGTTCAGATACTACAGAGGTCTATTTTACCTATCATTCGTTCACCGTCCATAAAATAAATAATATCCGAGAATTGTAGTCAAGGAAATCGATTATATGTCGCCCTGAAAAAATTGTTGGCATTGTGCCAAACTTTTCAACCATTATAAAAAGCATATTTATTTTACTTGGTGCTTTTTTTATAGTCGTTCATGCATTTGCCTTTAACTCTTCTCTAAAATACTGCTTGAAACATGTCTCTCCCTTCTTTGCTTTCATTCTCAAGAGCTATACTCTCTTTAAATCATTGTTCGCTAAGTGTTGGTATATTCTTTTCCGCTATCTAGTATGTAGTGAATGTTAATTTCTTCATTGCTTATTTACACTTTATTTCTTTTTGTTTATAATCCGCTTCAATTTCAAATAGCATTTATTTCCTTTCTTTACAAGGGTTTCTCTTTGTTTATCATATACAACGAATAACCTGAGAAAGGGTATGTACCAAAAAGACCTAAAAAAAAAATGACACAAACCATTTTCGTATATCATTTGTATCAGGATCCAGTCTTCTTTTGTATGTCAACAAAATTCATTGGTGTCAGACAAAAACTGTACTCAGAGAGGGAATATCAGAGAATAATCTTTTAATGGAGGCTAGAATATTGTTTCATAATATATTTACAAGTCGCGTTGCTTTTCGAAATAACGTTTTATTAAAAATATACTTTATAATTTATTTTCTTAACATAACGAGAGAATGTTTATGGCGTCAACATATATGGGTCTTGAAGGTAACATTTTCATGTAGAGCTAATTGAAATTCTTGCTATTTTAAATAACTGGAATTTTGATACTGGCCAACACCAAATACTCGTTTCAAATGGTATATCTCAAGATATTTACTACTGCTTTGTATGCAATGACTTTCCAGAAAATGATACGAGAGTTATTATGAGCTATTCTCTTTTTTTATATACCGTATGTAATATTTTGATTGATGTTATTTTGTTATTATGTCTGTCTCTCTATGCCAAAATCTCGTAAAAATTTTAATCTTTTAAGCTTATTTAATGCCATTCTTTCTCGTACACGTTAGAGCAATTGACTGTATCGTAGCATTCATTTCTTTTTAAAGTGACCGGTGAGACATACCATATGACGTCATTCCTCGTAGTCCTTCTGACTTAAAAGCGCGCAGATTTCTCTAATAGGATTAATGTCTTCTGGATTTTGTAGTGGGAAATTACATATTCACTACAAAGTCTATCCCACGGGGACATACACACACACACACACACACACATATATATATATATATATACATACAAACATTCATACACACACACAGACACACACATACACACACACACACACACACACACACATATATATATATATATATAGAGAGAGAGAGAGAGCGTTATCTTGTATTTTATTAGTCTCGGTGAAGCTGTTCTTTTAATATTGTATTGAGTCAAAATTTTGCTTCTCTGCTTTAATCCGAGGGAGAATTTTTCTGCACTCCTAACAGGCATACGCAGTGGTCAAACAAGGGCCAGCTTCCGGCCCCTGTTGCCAATGGAAGACGTTTCGAGAACGAGATGATGCTCTATGTCTGGTGGAATTATGAGTAGATATGAGTAGATATGAGTAGAGTTATGAGTTCGCTACCAGTTAGTTCCAGACAGTCGCAGAATTGATGCAGACCTGTACTCCGAAAAACTGGATCCAGTTTTTCGGAGTACAGGTCGGCATCAATTCTATATTTCATAGTGCGACAGAAATACGAGGCATTGCATAATAGAAAGCGAGCTCATCCGCAGCAAGGTAATGCTAAATCTCATGCCTCTCCAACGACCCGAAATAGACTCCAGGAACTTGAGGGAATCGAGCTGATATCACACCTGACATATGATCCTAACTGAGCTCCCTTGGATTATTACTTGTTCTAGTCCGTGGCTCACTTCCTGCGCTGGAGACGCTTCATGATCCAAGAGTAGGTGGACGCTTCAGTGAAGGAGTTCTTCGCACCGAAGGACAAGAAATTGTTACCAGTGTCGGATCAAAGATTTGGCAAAAATGTGATTTTCCACAGTGCAACACGATGGCTTGTACTTTGAAATATACTATACTGCTTTTGTTGTAACTTGCCAAATAAATAAAATAAGTTACTAAAATATAGCAAAACTTTTGACTCAACTCAAATGAATTTCTTTCTCCATCGTTTCTCATATAACGTTTCCAGCTTTGCCATGTTGTCTTCTTTCCAAGTTCAACATAAAGTTATAATTGTTTTATAGCATGTTTTTACTATTACAGTGTTTCACTCCGTGCAAATTAATTGTTTACTGACCTTTGCTCCCCCTTTGCAGAAGCAGAAAAGGTGATCAGTTATCTCCCAGAAGTTTTTTTTATTTCACCTATAACAGATTAATGTTTTATTTCGGATGCAGTTCTCAAAACATAGTTAGAGGCTGTTCCTGTACTTCTGTCAAATCCATCAGATTCTTTTTTACGTCAAATACCATATTCCCCACCAAAAGAAAAAAACCATCCGACAGCTGCTCAAAATTTGACCGGTTTTACACAATCCTTAAATTATGTAAGTTTTCATTTTTTTTTTGAGAGTATATTCTTTTCAGGTTACCTTCATTTCAATATACAAAATTTTATTAAGTTCCCACGTCGTCATAGATGCTAAAATCCGTTATTGCTAGAAGATTATTCTGTTATCATTAATTCTCTTCGTTATCTTTATGTCTGAAGTCGCCCATGCTAATGTACTTAATCCCGCGCAGCTTACTTTTACCGTCTTAGCAAATGGATTATTTTCTTTAAATCATACACCAACACTAAATAACATAAAGAATACTTATTCTCCCATTTTTGTAGTTCATATGGACGTTTTAAGTGCCAATACGCTATGTTTTAGGATGATAACAAGTAACATAGTAAAGTAAGAGTCATGTAGATAAATGCTGGTTTTAATAGCTACACGTCCAGTTAACTGAATGATCACGCGTTAGTTCGTTGTCAAATGTGTCATAATAGTAACGTAGATATTAATGGGGATTTCACTGGTGCTTTATCTGAAGCCATTTATTTCAATGAATTCTAATAAATGATCGTCTATCTTCTCAGTGATAACAACCTGCTACTATGTGAAGGAACGGAATGGATTCAATGGTTCCTCAAGAATTTTATACTAATCTTTCTCCTCGTTGTTTTTGGGATTTTTTCTTTTCATAATCAAACTTGTTTGCTTGTTAACTATCCATGTCGGTACATTTCTTGAACTGCACTTAGATTTTAATGATTTTCAACTTAGATATGTAAGACTCTTTGCCCGGATATTACAAATTCAATTTTACGAGGGGCATTCCTGAAGTTTTGCGAAATTCTCAGGAGTGACGTTTGTTAACTTCGAAAAGTACAATGCTTATGTCACTTTCAGCGCAGGAGCATGACGTCATTGCACATGTTACAGCACTATAGCAACGTCTTGAAGGTATTCTTTTAAACTGAATGCATGCAGGAACCTTGTCACAGCCCCCTTCACCTCAATGTTTTCAAAAGCACTACGTCTCAGGCTTTGTTTCAGTTTGGGTAAAAATAAAACAACAAGGTACAGGGGACAATGTTGCGGCTGAAGAAGGTTCTAAGACAGTTTTCATGACCATTTCAGTCACGTCGTTGCTTAACAGACTCGAATTGTGCACTGATACAATGCTTTGGTAGAGGTGCCACCCACCGAGTGGGCGGAGGTTTGCCTTTTTCCACGAAATCTCTTCCTGAATTCCCTGGAAACATTCACAAGAACTCTATGTTTACCGTCTGGCCAGTGGCAAACGAGTGGATACAGATGATGCCCTAGATATCGAAACGGGATCGTTATGTATTTCCCTGTGGATTTTCCTGGCCTACTTGGGTCAGTGGAACCAGGATGCTTCCCTTGGTCAATCTCTTGGTGTCTGCATCGTTATTGTAGACCCAGTTTTCATCATAAGTTACCAGAAACTCAGGGATTAGAGGTAATTAGCACAACCATTTCCCTGCTGTCACTAATGCGTCTTCCCTTCTGTTCATCGCTAAGAATTCTGGGAACAAATTTCGCACACGTTTTGTGCGTGTTCAGATCTTCATGAAAACTTTTGTGTGTAGTTGCCACACCAAATCCAAACTGTACGCCTATTTTATGTATAGACACAAGACGATCTTCCTGCAGAAAATTGCGTATCGTCTAAACCAATTCTTATTTTGTGACATCCCACTCTCCTTGCACCTCTCCTCAGCGCGCCCTTCCTTTCTACCATGCTTGAAGCTCGTGTGCCAGCGAAAATCAGATGTTCGGTTTATACAAGTTAATTCATAATCCGTGTGGTGCATGCCCTATGACCCTCTAGCAATTCTTCCTCGTTTAACACAAGACTTTATTGCATAGAGAGCTTGCAAATTGTCTTCACGTCCTGACTGCATTCTACAAAGTAGTACTTCTTTGTTTGCGTCAAACTAAACTAGCAACGGGGCAAAAGAATTATGTACCATATTCAAAAAATTAGTATTTGTCTCAGTCTGATCGACCAAAATTTTCAAAGTAGTCACTTCGCAGGATTGCTCTCTATTGACTGTAAAACATAAAAGAATACGAGTATAGAAGAATGAGAATATTGTGTGTATAAGTGTGTGTGTGTGTGTGTGTGAGCATATGTGTGTTTGTATGCGTGTCCGTATGTGTGTGTGGTGTGTGTGTGTATCTCGATATTGTTCATCATATATTTGCTTCAGACATTTCACTGCGGCCATGCAGAATAATTTAAGACGAATGAATCTACCTCAGTACGTGTTATTCTTTTAACCTATTACTTGTTCTACCGGGCTCTTTCGTCGGAACCGTAATCTAGGAGGACATAAAGAAACCAATACATGTTGTGAAGGGGTGTTGGGGGAAAAAACACGCGCGTACAAAAACACGCGAGCTAACAAAGCAAGTACACATATGCGCGTGTGTGTGTGTGTATACACATTCACGTAAGTACACACACAATTATATATATATACATATATATATATTTGATAGAATAAGTAGAGATGAGATGGCTTTTTTGAGGAGATCATTTTTATTTTAACCTTTACAGTGAGTTAATCTGATACGAGTTTCCCTTCTTCAAGAAGCTGTTTTCAAACTGAAAAATGTTTGTTTAACTGTTTGCTTAAAAAGCAATAGTTTTTTTTTTAGAAGTACCCATACAAGAAAATATACACAACACAAGCAAAAGCATATATAAACATCCATTTTACAGTTTGAAAACGGATACTTGAAGCTCAAAAGTCATTAATTGTAAGATTAAAATATATATTACCCTCTGAAAAGAGCCATCCCTACGCATTCTTTCAAATATATAATACTGTACCAAGAACTTTCTCTTTATTATATATATATATATATATATATATATTATATATATATATATATTTATATTATATTGAGGGTACTACTATTCGTAGATACCAACACGCTAAGAGGGACCAATGCGGTCAAAACTACTAAAAATAAACAAAATTTTACCGAATGCAAAACTTCAAAACACATCATTTT